>NC_057800.1:209611777-209907232 GCF_018294505.1 Triticum aestivum
GTCGGCCCATGGGGGGGGGAGGGGAATGGGCCGAAAGGGGGAGTGGGGAGGGGGCCGGCTGGCTGGGCCAGGGGGGGGGGTTATCCCCCTCTCTTTTATTTTGCTTTTCATTTATTATTTTCTTTTTCTGTTATTGGTTTATTTAAAATGCTCTGGCATTTTGTAAAAATTATTGCACCCCACCAATATTAGGTTAGTTATTTTAGAAAACCCCGGAACATTTTAGAACTTATTTTCGGAACTCGTTATCATTTGTTTTAGTTTTAAATTTTGTTTTAGGACGGGTCCGAATTAACGAGAGGTTATTTAACCGAACCGGGACGATTACTGTAGCATAACCACCCGGGCGTTACAGCAACATTGGAAGTGAGGTTATCAGCAAGCTTCACAAAATGAACTTTGGCTCCAAGTCAATCAGCGCGATATGCGTCAAAGTCATCACTGAGTTTCTTGATCTCAGTCTGAATAGTGACAAGTTCTTCAGTTGTCATAGAGACAACGTTTTTCTTCAGATAGCGCTCTTTCTTGTACTGCGCTTTCTTGATCTGCCTGGCCTTCTCAAATTTCCACTTTTCTTTTTGAATGAAGTAGGTCAGCATGTGACTTCGGCCAGGAGTCAGCTTGAAATCAGGCATGGGAGTGTTGGGGTCCTTGTGCCAAACATCAATGCATTCAAGGATCAACTTGGGATCCAAAAGCAGTGGCACCTCTGTTCCCTTGGTTCTAGCGGCCCTGACTTGCCTGTCTCTGATGATTTCTGCAAGTTCATCATCATCAGCTTCGTGTTCTTCAGACGGCACTTGGAAAGCGACTTGTTTCTTCTGAGGACTTGGGCGAGGACCTCGTTCAGTGGTGGCCTTTGTCTTCAGCAGTGAGGGGCCAGCTGAGGAACTTGGTGCAGCTGAGGAACTAGCTGAGACACCTGAGGCAATGGAGATGCCTGCAGTCCTTTGGCACGAGGCAAGATGCACAGTTGCTGAGGACTTTGTCGAAACAGTTGAAGACTTTGGCGGAGGAGCTGAGGACTTTTGAGGAACAGAAGCAGCATGAGGAATTGGCCGTGAGGGCTTTGAGGATTCTGGCCGTGAGGGCATTGCTGAGGAACTTGGCCTTGAGGGCACTGTTGGTGAAGCACTTGGCTTGCGCATAGGCTTCTTTGTCATAGCCTTCTTCGGCTTGACAGCAGAGGCCTCAGCAGAGGCAGCAGCAGCAGCAGAGTCTTCATTGAATTTCCTCACTGCTTCTTTGGCTTGCTTAGCCAACTTGGCTTGGCGCTTGGCCCATTCATCAGGATAGTCCTCACCGCGCTTGAGACTGGTGGGATCAGCGATTTGGCCAGGTGCCAATGGAGCTCTTGGGCATGGAGGATTGAATGCGAATTTCTTCATATACTTAGGAGTGACATATCTGTACTCCCTCCATTCTCGTGTCCATCTCCTTTCTATCCTCTGTATGCGCACCTTGCGCTGATTTTTGTCCTCTTTTCCAAACTTGGCCTCATCAGGAATGCAGTAGTCTTTGTATATGTCCTCAGGCATTTCAAAAGCAGTCATGATCTCAGGCTTCTTTCCTCCTTTCTGTGGCCTTTTACCATCAACCATTTTCTTCAGTTGAGGAATTTGAACAATCGAATTTTCTAAAGAGGTATGCAACTTTTCTTCGAGGAACGCTGCAAATGAGTTAAGTTGATGAGAACCTAGTGATTCAGCAGCTGACATGTGTACCTGTGAACAGAGTATAATTGCGAGGAATTTGGAGAGGTCATATGCGTTCTCAGAAGGTTTTGTAAAAAGAACAAGTTTGAGGAATTTGACCAGATGAGTCTTGAAGAATTTCACTAAGCGTTTTTTGTCTTAGGTTCCAAAGATGTGTAGATTAAAAATCCACACATTTGAGGAATCTTGAAGAAAAACATGGCTTAGAGAAACGAATCAAGAACGGATAATATGTGAGGTGTTTTAGTGTGTGAAGATATGAAGAAAAACACATTTGAAGATTTTGTAGATATTCATTCGAATCAACGAGGGTAGTAAAAGTAACTTTTAATTACCCTGAACGAAGAACACGATGAACTAGAGTGAGGAGATGTGAAGTTCGTCTGTGCAGATCTTCCACGCCCTAACTTGGCGGAGGAAGACGGCTACGGCGGCGGCGGAGTGAAGATTTCCGCGGTCGGCGCGAGTACGTCGGCGACGAGGTCGAGGCAGTGAAGCTCTTCCTCACCGGCGGCAATGAAGTAGCGGCGGCGCTAGGGTTTGAGAAGCTCGAGCTTGAGAGAGATCGAGCGGAGTAAAAGAAGTGAGGAAGGGACGGAGGGGTATTTATAGCCACGGTGAAAAACTGCTCGCCCGAAGAAATTTGACGAACGTGCCCCTGACCCTTCTCATTCGCATGACATGTGTCACCCACGTAGTGAGAAGTGGAGATCGTGTTAGATCGTGGGCGAGTGGATAAGTATATCATGGGATGCGGAACGATTTGAGTGGCAAAGCCGAAAATTTAGATAAGATAGGTTTTAAAGTTCCGTTCGCAATTTCTTCAGCTGACAAGGACACAGTGAAGATTTTGAACGAGTTTCAAATAGAACGCACATGAAGAATTTGTGAACAGATTGGGTTGAGTATAGTATAGAGGGGAAGGGTCCGATCACATTCACTTAGCAGAAAACCAACTTGAAGAAATAGCAATAAGTGAATGTTGTAGAGGACATAAACTCATATATATATATATAGCCAATGAAGAAAAACGACGGAAACGGTGAAGACTATGCAAAGTTGAAGAATATGAATAATTGAGGAATTTCAACTTTTGGTGGTGGCGTGACCCACCGTATAAGAATGATGATTTCAGACACCGCGTACAATTATCGTAGGGTTCTGAGAATCAAATTCTTCATTAATTTCTTCACACTAAGAGTGTTATTCTTCATTGATTGAAGAAAAATGTTTCTTCATGTGTTGCACATCTAAGTCATCAATTTTGCATAAGTGTTAGGATGAGTGTCCTTTTCAAAGAACATTCGAAGATTCTAGGATATTTAGCTCACACCGCAACTTGCTAAATCTCTTCTCATCCAAGGGCTTTGTGAAGATATCAGCTAGCTATTCTTCAGTCTTCACATGCTCAATAGAAATGTCGCCCTTCAACACATGATCATGAAGAAAATGATGATGAATCTGAATGTGCTTTGTCTTCGAGTGCTGAACAGGGTTGTGAGCAATCTTGATGGCACTCTCATTGTCACAGTAGAGACGCACATTCTTCATGTTGATGCCGTAGTCCTTGAGAGTTTGCTTCATCCATAGCAATTGAGCACAACAAGAACCAGCGGCAATATACTCAGCTTCAGCAGAAGATAGTGATACGCAGTTCTGTTTCTTCGAGGACCAACAGAGCAAAGATCGTCTGAGGAAATGACATGTACTATATGTTGACTTGCCGTCCACACGATCACCAGCATAGTTAGAGTCAGAATATCCAATGAGATCAAAAGCCGAGCCCTTGGGGTACCATAATCCAAGTGTTGGTGTGTGAGCTAGATATCGAAGAATATGCTTCACAGCCTTATGGTGTGATTCCTTCGGTGCAGCTTGAAATCGGGCACATATGCAAACACTAAGCATTATATCTGGCCTAGATGCACATAGGTACAATAAAGAGCCAATCATGGAACGGGATACCTTATGATCGAAGTCAATACCATTTTCATCAGTGCACAGATGGCCATTTGTGGGCATAGGAATTTTGACGCCTTTGCAATCTTGCATGCCGAATTTCCTCAGTACATCCTTGAGGTATTTCTCCTGAGATATGAATATGCCATTGCGTTGTTGACGAATTTGAAGGCCTAAGAAGAATTTCAACTCTCCCATCATAGACATTTGATATTCTTCACTCATCATATAGGCAAATTCATCACTATAATGTTGGTCAGTACAGCCAAAGATAATATCATCAACATATATTTGGCACATAAACAATTCACCATCATAAGATTTAGTGAAAAGAGTAGGGTCGAGTGAACCGGGTTTGAAGCCTTTCGTCATGAGGAACTCCTTCAAAGTATCATACCACGCCCGTGGGGCCTGCTTGAGGCCATAGAGGGCCTTGTTGAGTCTGAAGACTTTGTCAGGATTCTTTGGATCTTCAAAACCCGGGGGTTGAGCAACATATACTTCTTCCTCAAGCTTACCATTGAGGAATGCACTTTTCACATCCATTTGATATAAAGTGATATCATGATGGTTAGCATAAGCAAGTAATATGCGAATAGCCTCAAGTCTAGCAACAGGTGCAAAAGTTTCATCGAAATCAATTCCTTCAACCTGTGTGTAGCCTTGAGCTATGAGCCGTGCCTTATTCCTCACCACAAGGCCATTTTCATCTTGCTTGTTGCGGTAGATCCATTTTGTGCCGATGACATTGTGCTTGCGAGGATCTGGACGTTTGACCAGTTCCTAGACATTGTTGAGCTCGAACTGATGTAATTCTTCTTGCATGGCCTGAATCCACTCAGGCTCCAGAAATGCTTCATCTACCTTAGTGGGCTCTGTAATAGAGACAAAAGCATAGTGCCGACAAAAGTTAGATAAATGTGAAGCTTTTGAGCGTGTGAGAGGACCTGGCGCTTTGATGTCATTGATGATCTTTTCAACTTGCACTTCTTTTGCAATACGAGGATGAGCTGGTTGCCATTGAAGAATTTGATCAGCGTTTTCTTCAGCACCATTTTCTTTAGTATTTTCTTCAGGTGCATTAGCTCGACGTTCTTCATGTTCTGGAATGAATTCTTCAGTAGATTCTTCAGTAGGAATGACATCCTCAGTAGCCTTGAACTTGATAGTTTCCTCAGGTGCTGGTTCATCTATCACAGCAGGTAGGTGCTCTCTTTGCGAGCCATTAGTTTCATCGAACCGCACATCTACAGTTTCAACAACCTTGTGAAGAACGTTGTTAAAGACTCTGTAGGTGTGAGAGTCCTTTCCGTAACCAAGCATAAAACCTTCATGTGCTTTCGGTGCAAATTATGAGTTGTGATGAGGATCTCTAATCCAACATTTAGCACCGAAGACTTTGAAATAACTTACATTGGGTTTCTTATCAGTGAGGAGTTCATAGGCAGTCTTCTTGAAGAATTTGTGAAGATATACTCTGTTGATGATGTGGCACGCAGTGTCAATTGCCTCAATCCAGAATCGACGAGGCATTTTGTATTCATCAAGCATAGTGCGAGCCATCTCAGCAAGAGTCCTGTTCTTGCGCTCCACGACACCGTTCTGCTGAGGAGTGTAAGGAGCAGATAACTCATGAGTAATACCAAGTTCATCAAGATAGTCATCGAGACCAGAATTCTTGAACTCAGTGCCATTGTCACTTCCGATGTGCTTGATCTTCACTCCAAAGTTGGTTGAAGCCCTCGAGGAAAAACATTTGAAGATTTCCTGCACTTCATGTTTGTAAGTAACAATGTGTACCCATGTGTATCGAGAATAATCATCAACAATACCAAAGCCATATTGAGATGCTTCATTTGAAACAGCAGAATAATGATTAGGACCGAAAAGATCCATGTGAAGCAATTCAAATGGACGAGTGGTGGTCATGATAGTCTTCGCTGGATGCTTGGCCTTGGTCATCTTTCCAGCTTCACAGGCTCCGCATAAGTGATCCTTGAGGAATTTGACATTCTCAATGCCAATGATATGCTTCTTCTTCGCAAGCGTGTGCAAATTCCTCATGCCTGCATGACCAAGTCGTCGATGCCAGAGCCAGCCTTCTGAAGCTTTTGCAAGTAAGCACACGGCTGGTTGTGGTCCTGTAGAGAAATCAACAATATACAAGTCTCCTCTCCTAAAGCCTTCGAATACTTTGGAATTGTCATCTTCCATAACCACAACACAACGGTACTTGCCAAAGACAACAACCATATCAAGATCACAAAGCATTGAGACAGACATAAGGTTGTATCCTAAGGACTCAACAAGCATGACTTTGTCCATGTGTCGATTCTTTGTGATCGAACCTTACCTAGACCCAATACCCGACTTTTACCTTTGTCGGCAAAGATGATATGCTTCAAATGCGACGGAGATAATGGAGCATCCATCAATAGATTCTTGTCACCAGTCATGTGATTTGTACATCCACTATCGAGGACCCACTCAGTGGTTTTGGGTTGATCATCCTGCGGATGAATTAGTGCAGCTTACAAACTCATATACTTCATCAGTGAAGAATATGACATCAATTCATCAGATCAATTTCATCAAGCAAAAGAACAGATAAAGTAATATAAGGACGTGAGAAATGAAAGTTCATTTCTTCATGATTAGCTCGCGTCCTATCAGGCACTGCTCAGGTCTCCAGCAAATTCTTCAGACGATTACGTACGTCTGGAGACCTGACCCTGCAGAAGAGATTAGTTCTTTTTCTTCACCACCCACATCTGAAGGGGTGGCAAAGAGTTCATCATTCTGCGAGCTCCATACGAGAAGGATGGCATAGAAGCCAATCCATTTCGTTTCACATAAGATGGGTTAGAGTAAGCATAAGAGTAACCAGAGAAATTCTTCGAGGACTTATGGACATAATGCTTTGAAGAATAATGCACATATCCATAATCCTTAGATCTTCCCTGCGAAATAGACGGGTTAGCACGATGATGTTCATATGTGGACTTTGATCCATATGAGGAATATGATCCATGTGAGGAGTTTGGTCTGTATGAGGACTTGGATCCATATGAAGAATTTGATCTGGGGTTCCTATTCTTCACAGGTGGCGTCATGATGACATTCACCTGAAGATTTTCAAGACATCTTTTGGGAACCCAGATTTTCTTCATAGGGGGACCGTTCCTGTAGTTAGTGCCAACATATCTAGCAAATACTTCACCATTCTGATTTTTGAATAGTTTATAGTTGGAGTCAATTGACTCATCATCAGAATGAGGAGATTCACATGCAAATCTAGATAAGTTAGATGGATCAACTGGAGGTCCCTTTGCAGCAACCCATGTAGTTTTGGGGTACTGCTCAGGCTTCCAATATGTACCATCAACATTGAGTTTCCTCTCAAAGGCTATACCCTCTTTCCTAGGGTTCCTGTTGAGGATCTGCTTTTTAAGCACATCACAAAGAGTCTGATGCCCTTTGAGGCTTTTGTACATGCCTGTCATGTACAATTCCTTCAGCCCTGCATCGTCAGTGATACTAGCAATGTCCTCAGATGAGGAATTAGTGATAGCAGAGGCATGTGAAGAATTTGAAACATTAGCAGCATTTGAACATTCAGGTGAAGAATTAGCATATTCACGTTCAATGCACTTCAAGCATGGAGGAACAAATTCTTCCTGAGAAGCTCTAATTTGTTGAGCAAGTAATGAATCGCGCTCCTTCTGAAGATCTTCATAACTCACTCTTAGCTTCTCAAGGTCTTGCTTTCTTTGAAGAAATTCATAAGAAAGCTTCTCATGATCCGATAAGAGAGTGTTATGATGACTTTGAAGTTTGTCAAGCTTGGACTGAAGTCTCTGAAGATTTTCAGTCAAAGTTCAGTGCGATCCATTTCTTCACCCAACATATCATCACTTTTATCTAGCATGTTTTGAACCTTTTCTAAAGCCCTTTGTTATTTTATAGCAATCTTAGCAAGTTTAGAATAGCTGGCTTAAGGTTTTCATCAGATTCATTCTCACTTGATTTAGAGGAGATATATTTGAGTACCTTGGCACCCTTTGCCATGAAGAAATAGGTGGGAGCGTAGTCATCATCGCCTTCTCAGCCTTGTTGGTGAGGTCATTTTCTTCAGTGTTGAAGATAGACTTGCTGACAAATGCAGTAGCGAGAGCTAGGCTCGCCACTCTGGATTCAGACTCCTCAAATGTCTCCTCTTCCTCATTTTCTTCAGATTCAGCCTCAGAGTCCATTTCCTTGCCAATGAATGTCCTAGCCTTCTTGGAGCTGCTCTTCTTGTGATATGAAGACTTTGAGGATTTTGATGATGAATATTTTGTGGATTTCTTCTTTTTCTTCGCATCATCAGAACTGTAATCCTTGTATTTCTTCTTCTTTGATTCCTTTTCCCATTGAGGACAATCTTGAATGAAATGTCCAGGTTTCTTGCACTTGTGACAGAGCCTCTTCTTGTAGTCACTGGGTGAGGAATCATTGCTCCTTGAGGATCTTCCAAGGCGACCACGTCTTGAGAACTTTTGGAACTTCTTCACGAGCAGAGCCAGATCATGGCTTAGTTCTTCAGGATCACCAAGGCTGCTACCAGAGTCTTCATCTTCGGACTCAGATACTACCTTGGCCTTCAGTGCACGTGATCTGCCATAGCTTGAACCATAGAGATCTCTCTTTTCAGCAAGTTGGAACTCATGAGTATTTAGCCTCTCGAGAATATCAGCGAGATCAAGTGACTTGTAATCAGCACATTCTTGTATCATTAATGCCAGAGTGTCAAATGAGGAATCAAGCAATCTCAGCAATTTCTTCACCACCTCATGGTTGGTGATGTCAGTGGCACCAAGTGCTTGAAGCTCATTTGAGATGTCAGTGAGGCGATCGAAGGTTTCTTGAACATTTTCATTGTCGAGTCTTTTGAAGCGGTTGAAGAGATTGCGAAGAACATCAACTCGAGAGTCACGCTGGGTTGAGACTCCTTCATTCACTTTGGACAACCTGTCCCGGATAAGCTTCGCTGTCTCCAAAGCACTCACTCTGCCATACTGTCCTTTGCTCAGATGGCCACATATGATATTCTTCGCTTGAGAGTCGAGTTGCTTGAATCTCTTCACATCAACAGCATTCAGAGAAGGTGTGACTGAGGGAACACCATTTTCCAAAACATACCAGAGATCGTTATCAATTGCTTCAAGATGCATTCGCATCTTATTCTTCCAGTAGGGGTAGTCCGTCCCACCGAAGGTAGGACACCCAGCAGAGACCTTGATCATACCTGCGGTCGACATAACTAAAACTCCAGGCGGTTAAACCAAAATCACACAGAACAAGGGAGTACCTTGCTCTGATACCAATTGAAAGTGCGTTATATCGACTAGAGGGGGGGTGAATAGGCGATTTTTATGAAATTCTTCAATGAGGAATTTACCGGCGAGGAAATTCCTTAGCGAAGAACTACTAGCAGCGGAATAAGTACTCAAAAGTAAACATGACAGAATACAAGCATGGTCATCGTGATGAAATGAAGACAGTCATAGAGTACAGGTAGCGTGAGCACATGATAACATAGGATGAAGACAAACAGACTGAAGAAATTGAACTGAGGAAATTGAGAAAGTCTTCAGTCAAAGTCTTCAAGCACAGATATGAACAAGCACACAACACAGTTATGAGGAAATGAAAGAGTTGAGGAAATAGAACCAGTAAGCTTGGTGAAGACAATGATTTGGTAGACCAGTTCCAACTGCTGTCTCAGTTGTACGTCTGGTTGGAGCGGCTAAGTATTTAAACTCGAGGACACACAGTCCCGGACACCCAGTCCTGAACACGCAGCTCAGGACACCAAGTCCTCACCATATTCTCCTTGAACTAAGGTCACACAGACCTCGTCCAATCACTCCTGGTAAGTCTTCAGGTGACTTCTGAACCTTCACAAACTTGGTCACTCGGCTATCCACAATTCCTCTTGGATGCTCTAGACCATGACGCCTAACCGTTTGGAAGAAGCACAGTCTTCAAAGGTAACAAGCGTCGGATCCACTTAGGATCAATCTCTTCAGCGATGCTCAATCACTTAGGGTTGTAGGTGTTTGGGTTTTGGGTTTTTCCTCACTTGATGATTTTCGCTCAAAGTCCTCGGAGGATGGGTTGCTCTCAAATGACAAGTGTCGGTTTCTCTCGGAGCAGCCAACCAGCTAGTGGTTGTAGGGGGCGGCTATTTATAGCCTAGGGAGCAGCCCGACATGATAAGACATAAATGCCCTTCAATGATATGACCGTTAGGTGGATAGATGTTTTGGGACAGCTGGCGCATAGCACAGCAACGGTCGGAATTTTGAGTAGCAAAATCCTCAGGGCTATCATGTTCCTCACTGTGTAGGCAATCCGCACTGGCGAATTCCTAACTCCTCAGTCATAACAAATTCCTTAGAGACCAGAAGAAATTCGTCTCTGTCACTGAAGAAATTGACTAAACTGTATGAGATTTCCAATGGCTTCACTCGAAGGGATTGGTAGGTGTAGGATTTTGAGTTGAGCATCACATGGAAATTTTTCCTTAGTATTTCCTCGACCCCCTTTAACAGTACGGTGTTTCCTATGACCCAAGAAAGAGAAAATGAAACTACAAAAACAAAAGTCTTCACGCTTCATGTTCCTCGAAAGAATACCAAGTCTTCAAGGTCACACCAATTTCTTCACTTTCAAAGTCTTCAGAGATCCGAAGTCTTCAGTCGAAGAACTTCATTTTTAGGGGTCGACTTTCTCTGTAAATATCAAACTCCTCATAGACTTATAGACCTGTGTACACTCACAAACGCATTAGTCCTTAACCTATAAGTCTTCAATACACCAAAATCACTAAGGGGCACTAGATGCACTTACAATACGGCACTAGCTCTAGTTCATCAATATAATATAGGCATGTATTCCGTAAATAGTCATACATGCTTATGGAAAGAATTTGCATGACATCTTTTGTCCTACCCTCTTGTGGCAGCAGGGTCCTATTGGAAACTAAGGGATATTAAGGCCTCCTTTTAACAGTGAAATGGAACAAAGCATTAGCACACAATGAATACATGAACTCCTCAAACTACGGTCATCACGGGGAGTGGTCCCAACTATTCTCACTCTGGGGTTGCCGGATCATAACACGTACTAGGTGACTATAACTTGCAAGATCGGATCTAGAACATGGATATAATGGTGATAAGATAAATGGTTCAGATCTGAAATCATGGCACCCGGGCCCAAAGTGACAAGGATTAAGCATGGCAAAGTCATAGCAACATCAATCTTAGAACATAGTGGATACTAGGGATCAATCCCTAACAAAACTAACTGGATTACATGATGAATCTCATCCAACTCCTCACTGACCAGCGAGCCTACGAAGGAATTACTCACTCCCGGTGGGGAGCATCATGGATTGGCGATGGAGAAGGGTTGGTGATGATGAAGAATGAAGACCCCCCCTCTCCGGAGCCCCAAACGGACTCCAGATATGGCCTCTCGATGAAGAACAGGAGGTGACGACGGCTCCATATCGTGGATCGCGATAATTCTTTCTCCTTGTTTTTTTTGGAAAATTAGGATTTTATAGTGTCGGTTTCAGGGTCTGCGGGGCTACCAGGTGGGGACAACCCACCTGGGCGCGCCAGGATAGGGGGGCATGCCCTGGTGGGTTGTGCCCACTCAGGTGCCCCTCTCCGGTAGGTCTTGGCTCCAGAAATTCTTGTTTATTGTATAAAAATTCCTCGCAAAGTTTCGTTCCATTCTGAAAACTTTTCTTTCTGCACAAAAACAACACCATGGTAGTTCTGTTGAAAACATTGTCAGTCCAGGGTTAGTTTTATTCAAATCATGCAAATTAGAGTCCAAAACAAGAGGAAAAGCGTTAGGAAAGTAGATACATTGGAGATGTATCAACTCCCCCAAGCTTAAACCTTTGCTTGTCCTCAAGAAATTCAGTTGATAAACTGAAAGTGAAAAAGAAAAACTTTTACGAACTCTTTTGCTCTTGTTTGCGTAATTAAGCTTAAACAGCACTCAGGTTTTCAGCCAACATTATAACTAACCATGCCGACAATAACTCTTAAAGATTATATTAACTCATATCAATGACATAATCAGCTAGCGAGCAATAATAAGGTATCTCAAACGGCAACACCTTGTCAAAACAACCATGATATAATATGACAATAGTGGTATCTCGCTAGCCCTTTCTGAGACCGCAAAACATAAATGCAGAGCACCTCCAAAGTTCAAGCAGCGACTAAACATTGTAATTCATGGTAGAAAAGATCCAATCATGATGCACCCAACATTAGCTACACAGAATTCATAAGTCATGACAGCAGTGCTCTTAGGTTCTGGCACTTGTTTTAGAAGGTGATGACACAACATAAAAATAAATAGATAGTCCCTTCGTAGAGGGAAGCAATGATTTGTAGAGGTGCCAGAGCTCAAAATTTTAAAACAGAGGTAAATGATATTTTGAGACATGCACCCTTCTCATTTACTTCACGACCATCAGTTATCAATATCTTGCATGCTAAGCATGCTAGTGGCGGTTCCCAAGTTGTTGGGGATATTATTACTGGAGGTAAATCGGCCTTATGTAGCCGGGTTGACTCTTTGAAGATTAGAAGCCCATGAAGATGCAAGGATGATGGCGCTTTACGGAAGGCCCAAGGCCCAAAGGCGGGTTACAGCCTGTAAATGTAAACTGACCTAGTCATGTAACTTGTATTGTAAGATAGGAAGAGTAGAGACCGAACTGGACACGCTTATGATCCAGCTTCGGGACTCTGTAGCCTGGCGGGCGTCAACCTATGTATATAAAGGGACGACCCGGGTGCGATTTAGGGACAGACAACAACTCGAGAGCCAGACAAAGCGGATTCGCTCCTTGGCCTTCGAAACCCTAGCAATACCAATCACAACTAGACATAGGCTTTTACCTTCCTCGAAGGGGCCGAACTAGTATAAAACTCTCCGTGTCCCCTTGTCCGGTTTAACCCCTTTAAGCTAACCCGTAGCGATGGCTCCACGACTAAGTCCTTTCACAAGGATATCTGCCGTGACAGACCCACGACAGTTGGCGCCCACCGTGGGGCTATCGCACGATGGTTTTGAGTTCTTGAAGGGCAGCTTTGATGGACTTAAGGGATACGCTATGGGCCGGATGACGAAGAGTCGTCGCAGCAAGCTCTACATCGACAACGCATGATGGGATCCCGAGGCCGATTCAATCGAATACGAGTACCGGGTCCCCTTTGGTGGGATTCACGTCTTCATCGGCAAGATCGGCGAACCGGCCCCTGAGCCGGACATCTGCACCGACATCATCGAAACGACTCGGCGTGCAAGTTCTTCGCCGGTTCAGCCCGAGGCAAGGCATGTCTTCGTAGGTGTCATCCATGGATCGAGGTACGAGGACGGGCCAGTGTCCGATGGAGAGACCGTGGTCTGTTCTGATGACGAGTCTTCTGGAGAGACCAAATCACTTTACCAGTTGCAGGACAGCCGAATTGATGGAGGATCCGAGGGCAACAGTATTCCGAATTCCCCTGATCTGCCAAGCCGGGCCGCCATCTTCATGGCCGGCACACAATCAATGCCTCATTCATCTACCGCCGCAGCAATGCTCTCCAGTTCAACAATGGCCACACCGGCAGGGGCAGGAAGCTCAGCGCCGCCTCCAGCCCAAGTCCCGTCTGATTTGTTCGACGCTTTGGCAACTTTGATGGCCGTAGAGGTGGATGCAGCAGCCAGGGATCAGCACAATGCGGAGATTGCAAAGGTAAAAGATCAGATAGCCTAGGCTAAAGCGGACCTGGCGACAGAGAATGCCAGGATGGCTACAGAGCGGGCTGAATTGGAAGCGCAGGCCTACCGGATTAGGCTGGATCAGAATGCTTCAGAGGAAGTCATGAGAAGAAGGTACCGATCGCGTCTTCCGTCGGTTTATGAGCCACAGAATCTCTTCAACACACTAGGAGCAGGAGCTGGTAACCAACCCATACTAAACCGGGCGGAGGTACCGGGACCAGGAAAGATTACTTCAACTTTTCCATCACGGCCAGGGCCTGGGTCAGCTCCTCTTTGGCTTTTGCAGCCTCAGCTTGTTGTGACTTCACATTCTCTTGCAAGTCAGATATTCGGGTATCTTTGCTTCTCAGTTCAGCCTGCAACGTTGAAGGTATATTAAACAAACAACATATATATGTGCTAAGTACAAAGTGTATAACAAGTTATGCACTTCATACTTGGGGGCTAATGCCTATTTGCTCTAAAGTACTACAGTTTATACAAGTCTCTAGAACAATGTAAACATTATCCTTGACACTTGGGGGCTAATGTGCGTTTGTTCTAAAACGGATGTGTAGATTAAAAACTGGATTAACTTGCCAAGTTAAACCGGCCTTTGGGAGCTATGCTGCAGAAAGTTATCTAATTATTTCATGATGAGTTATATATTAGGATCAATGATGAGAAGCTTAAAGTGTTACAAAGACCTGGTTTATGATTAATAATCATAAAACAGCCCTTGGGGGCTACTTGGGATAGTATTCCAGCTGTAAATCAATAAACAAAGGGAGATGAATTTACCTCATATCGCTCTTTCATCAAGTTCACCAAACCGGCTTCATAATCCCAGTTTGAGTGCAGACGATTCAAGAAGCCAGAATGAAGCTCATCAACTTAAGATGAGCATAGCTTGATAAATCGCTGCTCCATTTACCTTTTTCCCTGGCAACTTGCTCTTCTTTGGCACTGTGTTGAGCCAAAATGACGGGATGGCCAGGAGATCTGTGGCCCATTCCAGTAATAATAACATCATCATCACCTTGGCCTTCAGGGTTTTTGGTTGATGAAATTGGAATTTCAGCATCTTTCACCGGACTAGCCCGGTTTGGTTCTGCCGGTTCAGCATCAGGCGCGGCAGGCTCACCGTCTGCTGGTTCATCAGTATTTTGGCCTTCAAGGGGCGGGTTATCATAAGCAGCTTCAGGATGAGGGCTTTCCGGTTCACAAGTTTGTTCCGGTTCACCTCTTGGTTCTTCTTCTTCGGCAATCGGATCTTCGAGCAGATTGGTGGTCTGAGCTTTCTTGCTGGGTCTGGCTTTGGCCCTACAAACAGAATAAAAGAGGATTAACATCCTATTCAAAGGATTTATGACACATTGAAAGGAAAGGTTTTTACAACTTACCCGGCCACAGTTTTCAAAGGGGGGAGTTGAGTTTCCGTCGATTCACCAGAAGATGAAGGAGGTGTCACCTGATAATTTGATCGGACGGATTAAGAGGCTGTCTGAAATAACCTGCCTTGGGGTAAGAATGGTCAGAAGTAGGAGAGACCTCAGACCGGTGCTTCCGAACCGGAGTATCAGGTAAACCAGCCGAAGTGACCTGTTGGCCACTGTGCCGGGTTGTCCGGCGAGCTTCATGCCGATGAGTCTTCAAAATAAATGTTGGATCCAAGTGAGCAAGAGGATGAGAAAAGCTTACTTTCCGGACTGCTTGACGTTTTTTTTGTGTTGGCATAGAGTCTGAACCGGAGGAAAGGGTAATTACCTCTACATCATCAGCTTGACTAGCTTCTGCGTCCTCCTGAGGAATATCATTGTTAATGAGATGCATGAAAAGAGAGCCAAGTGAGTCAAGTTCTACCTTAACTTCTGTATCATCAGTGTCATCATCAAGCTCCATGTTAATCCGGTCAGCCGTTTTCCGTTTTGATGTCCGTTTTACGGCTTTGGTTTTTGGGCGAGATGGCTTGACCGCTTTGTCTCCAGTCGGCTTTGCCGCTTTCTCTACAGTTTTCCGTTTCCAGAAGGGATCATCACCCTACACACAAAGAAGTAGGATTACAGGTTGCATAAGTTAAAAATATTAGAGATAAAGGGGAAGTATAATGCTTACAGCAGGCGGTTTGTTCTTGGCATAGAAGGGGCTCAGACCGGTTTGACTACAGATCAGTTCCGATTCATTCAGAATCTTCTTTACACCTTCAGTGACTTCTTCCTCAGATAATTGGATGTTGCAATGGCGTTGAGGGTCGTCAGCCTCACCGGTATATTCACACATTAAACCGGGATGCCGGCTTAGCGGCAAGATACTCTAGGATATCCAACAGCGCACAAAGTCCACGCCTGTTAAACCGTTCGCCATAAAGGCCCGGAGTTTGGCGAGTTGAGGAGCGTATTTCGCCCTTTCTGAAGAGCTCAGGCGTTGTGGCATTGGGTGGGTGTTGGATAGTCTGTGATCACGAAAGCCGGGGAGGGGATTTTCATCTTCAGGCGAAGTGTCTCTGCAATAAAACCAAGTTTGGTTGCATTCCTTTGGGTGGCTATGATGTTTGGCATGAGGAAATTCAACTTCTTTCCACTTTTGAATCGAGACACCACCAAGTTCTGTGTTCGGGCCATTTACAAACTCTGTGCGCCGGTTTAAGTGGAAGAAATCCAGGAACAGTTCTGCAGTTGGTTCTTCTTGTAAATATACTTCACATAAGACCTGGAAGTTGCATAAATTGGAGACCGAGTTGGGACCAATATCTTGCGGATGAAGTTGGAAGCTAGCAAGCACGTCTCGGTAAAACTTTGACCCTGGCGGTTTGAAGCCACGACCTATGTGATCAACAAAGACCACCACCTCGCCCTGCCTTGGGGTCGGAGGATTTTCTGTTCCGGGAACTCGCCATTTGATTTTAGTTTTCTTAGGTAGGGAGTCGATGCTGACCATCTCATTCAACTGAGTCTCAGTAACCCGGGAACGAGCCCAGTTGCAGGCAGTGAGTTGTTTGGCCATTGCGAAACAAACAAGCTGAAAATGAAAGGTCGGTTTATAAATCACGCATTGTTGACACCTGATTTTGGCAAGATACAGATTGCAATGAAGATGGTCTCGAGTGAACGGGTTTTCAGCATGAAAAGATTCACGTCGCCAAGTGGAACCAGTTTGATGTTTCGGTTATATTCATTCGACTTTATCTTACGGACCGAAACTATACTCCGAGTGGCATAATTCAATGTTCCGAGTGGTTTTTGGCCAATCACGTCTTCAAGATGACCTCGGATGAAGGAGCACTCTTAAGAAATTGTCTTCGTCTCGTCGAGGCAATCGATTTTGATATATAAATCATCTCAATCCGAGTTCATATGCAAAAGTTAGGGGCAATACACTGCAGACCGAACCTCAACGGAAATATGGCGCGAGGTGCCAGACACTTGTCTGATAGGTTGTGCGAGTAATTCGGCCATCAAGACGGCCTTGAATTGAAAAACCTTCAACACGGAAAAGTTTTGCCTCGTCGAGCCGATTGATTTTCATATATAATTCGTCTCGATCCGAGGTCGTATGAGGCCTGGAGAGACAAATCAAGATCGGGCTATGTTTTCAGTCGGAAATCCGAGTGAAAAGTTTACCATCCGAGTGAAAGTTTACGGTCGAGTGAAAATTTACCGGTCGGGTGAAAGTTTGCTGATTGGGTGAACTTATTATTATCCAAGTGGAAATATAGTCATTCGAGTGGAAATATGATCATCCGAGTGAAATTGTCGTCCGGGTGAAAATATTCTGAGTGAAAAGATTACCATCGGGACGAAAACTTGCCGATTGAATAAGATAGTGCCTTCCGAGTGGAAATATAGTCATCCGAGTGAAAGATTGTCTTCCGGGTGAAAAAGTCCAATCGGACGATCGGAGTGAAAGTATCTAATATCCGAGTGGATGAGCTCAAGTCTGAGTGAAATTGAACGTGTGCTCGAAAGTTTACCAAAATGACCTTGGATGAAGAAGTGTTCAATACAGAAGTTGTGCGTATCATCAAGACGGTAAACTTTGATTTTGGAGTCATCATCATCAGAGATAATATATAGCCTACAAATTCACTACGAGATTCGGATAATCCAGTCTACTGCAAGACCGAGTCCGACTGGAAGATAAAGATGACCTCGAAAAGTATTCGAGATGGCCTTATTTGAAAAAGTGATCAACATGGGAGTTGTTCGTATCATCGAGGCGCACAAGTTTGATATTTGGGCCGTCTCTATCGGAGATCATATGCAAGCCCGACGGCCCGTGCAAGAAGGAAGACAAAGTTTGGGCCAGATTCAGACTGAATCCGAGTTGGAATAGAATTAGGACTCTAGGACGTGAATTGATGTAATTTTTCTTGTAAGGAAAGCCTAGATGAATCCTTTACTTGTACGGGAAGTCCAGACGCCTCTTATATATGTTGGGGGTGACGGCCGATTGAAGATCACACAATCGAACAAATCAATATACTACTTTTTCATCTACGTTTTATCTCTCCATCGTTTTTCTCTCTCGTTCTTCGCTGTTCTTCGTGTTTGAGAGCTGCGAATCCCAAGGCTCTAGGGGCGAGAGAATTGACCTAGGGCAGCCCATAGCCGCCGCACTCCCTGACAGGGTCCCTCCCGGGGGTGTGGGGTTTTCGAGTCTGCAAAAGCGCCCGTCGACTGTCTTGCGTATCGCGCTGTCGGTCGGGTCTCCTTCGACGTGAGCTGCGGTGCATCACCCCTGGCGTCGAGGGTACACGTGATGTGTTCGTGTGTCAACACACTTTTTGGCGACTCCGCTGGGGATCGAAGATCAATCGTCATCATCCACCATGTCCGAACTTCCCAAGCCATCTGAGGTAGACGCCGATAACATCATTAAGCCTAGTCTTGATGAGATATCGGCCGATCATCGCCAAGTCTATGAGGAGTACAAGAAGGCGTGCGAGGAGAAGGACCTGGAGGAGTTCCTTGCAAAATTCAAGAAAGATCGCCAAGGCAACATCACTCCGATTGAAGAAATCAAGTTCCCTCCTCTTCAAGCCGAGCAGGTTAAACCCTCTGTGGGTACTACTTTTTCTCCTGAGCAGTGGGCTGAGATTGAGAGTCGTATTGCTGATGGTAACAATCTAGTCTATCAAACTTCCATAGAAAATACTAATGCTCAGAAGAATATATCTCAATCGGCTAGTGGTAATGATGGTGTAGCTGCTAGTGTGCAAAACCCTAATATGGCTTTACCTATTTCATTGGCGCCTCCCGTGCCGATGGCTTATTATCCTACCCAAACAAATCAGATTGTGGCTGCACCCATTAATCCTATTATGAGCATGACAGGTTCGGTGGCAATGCCGAACCAAACCCTACTTACAACTACATCCACTCGACCATTACCAAATTATGGGTCGACATACATACCACAATTCCTACCTACAACTACTAACCCTACTCCTTCTATGCCACTGCCACAAGCTGCATCGTCCACTATGGATGATGGTCTAGCTAATCTTAGAGAGGAGATGGCTAAGATGCTTCGAGAAAATTTTGGAGTTGAGTTACCTCGGAATCGGATTTACCAAAAGCCGCACCCCGAGTACTTTGATGCCATCCAGTGCCCTCCGGGATATAAGATTCCAGATTTTGTTATGTTCAATGGAGAGGGCACAAAAACCATATGGGAGCATGTTAGTCAATACTTAGCACAACTAGGTGAAGCAGGCTCACTAAATGAGTTGAAAGTGCGTTTGTTTCCTTTAACTTTAACTGGTACTGCATTTTCATGATTTTCTTCTTTACCACATGGTTCCATTCGGGTTTGGTCGCAGCTAGAGCAGAAATTTCATGATCACTTTTATAGCGGCGACAATGAACTCAAGTTATCACATCTAACATCGGTTAAACAGAAGCATGATGAATCGGTCTCCAATTACGTCAAGAGATTTAGAGAAACAAAAAACCGGTGTTTTAGTTTGGTGATAACCGAGAGAGACTTGGCAGACCTAGTGTTGAGTGGTTTGAGAACTCCCATTAGAGAAAAGCTAGAAGGTTATGAGTTCTTAAATATCAACCAAGTCTTACAAAGGGCTTTGGCTCAGGAAAGCCGAAGCAAAGATCTCAAAGAAGTGCATAGATACAAAGCCGATCGTCCAAAGATGAATATGGTGGAATATGATAGTGATCACTCGGACGATGAGGGTGATGTTTTTGCTACTGAATTTGTTTGTCCATCTAAGGCCAAACCCTTTACTTGCAATGATCTGAAACCGATTCATAAGAATCGCGATGAAGAGATGAAGTTTACTTTTAACATTTCTAAGTGTGATAGAATATTTGATGCTTTGCTGCAGGCTAAGATTATTAGAATATCTCATACTTTACCGCTGTTTGAAGAGCTAAAACGGCGTGCTTATTGCAAGTATCATAATTCTTTTTCTCATGCTACTTACGATTGCAATGTTTTTCGACGACAGATACAATCGGCCATTAATGACGGACGATTGAACTTTTCTGAGATGCAAGTTGATAAACAACCTTTTCCAATGAATACCATGGATTTGGAGGGGAAGAAGCTAATCATTTGGCCGGAGGTAGCCGAATCTGCTAATAAAGCTAATGTCATTGTTGGTGAGCCCAGGAAAGACAAGGAGGACAACAAGGTCTTGGGGAGACAGGTTGTGCTTGGTAAGCAACCCGATGGCAAGGAAGTGATCAAAATCACCATCAAGAATCCTACACTCGGGGGGCAACTGCAAGTGCAAGAAAATGCTCGTGTGAGATTTGTCAAGCCCAAGAGTCCAGAAATTGGCAAGTGGAAAAGGAATGAAGTTAAAGTACAGCGCAAGCGGATCAAGCCAACTTTTGATATGTTGCTGTCCAAGTACACCAACCAGTCGGCCGGTTCTAGCTTTAATCGGCTGACTCATCTGAAGCGACCAAGGTCACCATCAACTGATTTGTTTAGTCAGTATATGAAACCGAGTGGACCACGGGTGCCGTTTCCAGAAGAGCATACGCAATCTGTTTGGGATCGACTTGGCTATTCATATAGAGGCTAACTGAACATTGGTGGCTATCAGTCGGCTGGTCAAAACATGCGACCGGATGGAAATTATCCGAGTGTAAGAATGCACCCAGGTGGAAGTTATCCGAGTGAAAAAATGTGGTCAAGTAGATACCAGCCGACTGAATTCCATCCGAGTGGATTCCATCCGAGTGACATCCATTCAAGTGGATTCCATCAGAGTAAAAAGGTGCGCCCGAGTGGAAATTTCATGCATCTGGAAAGTCGAAAAGAATGGCGTGTTAAATCACCAAGTGTTGTAGCAGTTGAGTCGGGAAAAGGCAAGGAGAAAATGGATGCCGACTCACTTATCTTGGGCACCAAAACATTCGCCATACAGCAGCCGATTATGCATAGCAATCCGACTGAGCCGATACTTGCTATCGCGCCAAAGCACTCGGCTAATGACCATAAGGCAAGCACCAGCCAGGTAAAAACGAGAGATCCTAAATACACTCAGCCAAAGTGGTGTCCTCCAAGGCTAACAAAGACACAAAATAGGAAACTACAGAGGTTAAGGAGTCAAGAGATGGCAGAACAGGAGGCCAAGAAACAAAGGGATAAGTTGTTCAATGACACTCGACCCATGGTTCCACCAAAACAAGTGTGGAGGCCTAAACAAATACAAGACACATCAACTTCTACATCTATCACAACAATACCTACATCACCAAAGGAGGACGATGCAACATATATGACATCGTCTGCGACACTTCTTACTTCTCCTTCACTCGGAAAAATTTCAGAATCTGTGGATGCACTCGAGGAGGAGGCTGATATGTTGGACTATGAGTCCACGCCGGTTCATGAAGGTATTGATATCAATATGGTGTATTACTTACCTGCTGAGTTTCGTGCTGTAGATGAAGAAGGGGAGGTGGCTCAGCTGGATTTTGTCCCTAAAAACGCAATATTCGAGAAGCCAAAAGAACCAGTAACGCATCTTAAACCATTATATCTCAGAGGTCATATCAATGGATCGCCGCTCACTCGGATGCTTGTTGATGGTGGTGCTGTGGTAAATCTTATGCCCTATTCGGTCTTCAAGAAATTGGGTTTGCCTGATGAAGAATTGATCAAGACCAATATGGTGCTCAACGGATTTGAAGGCAAAGAGAAAACTGAAGCCAAAGGTGTGATATATGTGGAGCTTATAGTCGGAAGCAAAACTTTGGCTACTGCATTCTTTGTCGCTGAGGTGCAAGGTAACTACAACGTCATACTAGGCCGCGATTGGGTTCATGCAAACCAGTGCGTGGCATCCACTATGCACCAATTTTTGATTCAGTGGGTTGATGATGAAGTGGAAGTTATTCATGCGGATAACTCGGCCTGTGTTGCTTTGGCCGATGCATCGGTGGATTGGCAACATCCCAATGCTACTTGCTTGATGGGACATGACTTATCAGAATTTGATTTTCTCAGCGCGGCCAAGAATGGTTTTGTGCCCGTCTCTTTAAAGCCGGGTGAATGCAATCGGCTCCAAGGTATGATATGTTTAAATGGATCCTAATTCCGAGTGGTTACAAAAATGTCTTGTAAAGTATCGATCCAGTGAGAACGATATGTATGAGTCTATAGAGGAGTTGGATGACATGGATAAACTTGGACAAGGTTTTACATCAGTCGATCCGTTAGAAGAGGTAGATATTAGAGATGGTTCAGTCACTCGACCGGCATTTATAAACAAAAATTTGAAAGCCAATTGTAAGGCTAAGTTAATCGAGCTATTGAAATAATATGTTTGTTGCTTTGCATGGGAATATCATGAGATGCCAGGGTTAAGCCGAGAGCTAGTGGAACATCGGTTGCCTATAAAGGCCGGTTTTAGACCTTATAAACAGTCGGCCAGAAAATTTAATTCGAAAACATATGACCAGATCAAGGAAGAGATCGGTCAACTGCTTGAAGCTAATTTCATTCGACCTTGCAGGTATGCCGAGTGGATTTCTAACATTGTCCCAGTGGAGAAGAAAGGGTCCAGTAAGTTGAGGGTGTGCATTAACTTTAGAGATTTGAATAGGGCTATACCCAAAGATGAGTATCCTATGCCAATAGCCGATATGATTATTAATGATGCTTCTGGACATAAGGTTATTAGCTTTCTAGATGGTAATGCCGGATACAACCAAATTTTTATGGCCGAAGAGGACATGTACAAGACAGCTCTTCGATGCCCTGGTTTCCTTGGTTTATTCGAGTGGACAGTGATGACATTCGGATTAAAAAATGCTGGCGCCACATATCAAAGGGCTATGAATTTGATTTTTCATGATTTACTCGGTGTCATACTTGAAGTTTATATTGATGATATTGTTGTCAAATCGGATGCTTTTGAATCTCACTTGGCCGATTTGCGTTTAGCTTTTGAAAGAATGAAAAAGTATGGACTGAAAATGAATCCTTTGAAGTGTGCTTTCGGCGTGTCAGCTGGCAAGTTTTTGGGTTTCATTATTCATGAAGATGGTATAGAGATTGATCCCAAAAAGATAGAGGCTATACAGAAAGTGGAGGCTCCAACATGCAAGAGAGATATGCAAAAGTTCCTTGGCAAGGTCAATTATTTGAGAAGGTTCATAGCTAATCTATCAGGGAAAGTTGATGCATTTACTCCTATCCTTCGGTTAAAGAATGATGCTGATTTCACTTGGGGGGCAAAACAGCAAGAAGCATTTGATATGATCAAGAATTATTTGTGCACTCCTCCGGTGATGAGAGCACCCAAGCATAGGGAACCCTTCAGACTTTACATTGCAGCAGAGGAAGGAGTTATTGGTGCTATTCTAACTCAAGAGACCGAAGGAAAAGAGCATGCCATCACTTATTTGAGCCACCGCTTATTGGACGCAGAGACAAGGTATACATTTATTGAGAAATTATGTCTATGCTTATATTATGCTTGCACAAAACTGAGACATTATTTAGTGCCGAGTGTTTGTGTAGTAGCTTGTCAAACCGATGTCATTAAATACATGTTGCATAGGCCAATTCTTAGTGGTAGAATTGGCAAGTGGGCTTATGCTTTGATTGAATATGATTTGGCTTATGAATCTCTAAAATCCATGAAAGGCCAAATTGTTGCTAATTTCATTGTTGAACATCGGATTAATAACAAGCATGATGTTGATATGAACCTTGTTTCATTAGTACCATGGAGATTATACTTTGATGGTTCAGTTTGTAGCAATGGCCAAGGTGTTGGTATTGTTTATATATCTCCTCATGGTGCTGTTTTTGAAGCCTCATGCCGCTTAGAATATTTTTGCACAAACAATCAAGCCGAATATGAAGCATTGTTATTCGGCCTAGAGATGTTACTTGCTATAGGTGTTACACATATTGAGGCTTATGGTGATTCGTTACTAGTGGTGCAGCAAATATCCAAAGTCTTTCAGTGTTTGGACGAATCACTTAATGTTTATCTTGATAAATGTCTAGATATAATCTCTAGTTTGGATTGTTTTAGCATTGCACATATATCTAGACATGACAACTGGAGAGCAAATGAGTTGGCACAACAAGCATCTGGATACCATGTTGATCATGGCATGTTTCATATTTCTCAAAGTCCGATGTCTTGTCTTACCAGTATAGAAGAGGCCGAACCAGAACCCACTAATTCGGTCATTAACAAAAAATCTAGTGCATGTGACAATCCCGACTGGAGGAAGCCCATTGTTGATTACTTGTGCAATCCGAGTGAAAGGGTGGACAGGGCTGTTCGGCGTATGGCTTTCAAGTATACAATGAGAGATGATGGTCTTTATCGCCGAACAGTCGATGATGTTCTTCTAAAGTGTTTGGATGAGGACCAGGCAAGAGTTGCTATGGGAGAGGTACATGAAGGCATTTGTGGCACTCACCAGTCGGCTCCCAAGATGAAATGGTTATTGCGACGTGCTGGGTTTTATTGGCCGACTATGATTAATGATTGCTTCAGATATTATAAAGGGTGCGAAGCTTGTCAAAAATTTGGTGATATTCAATTGGCTCCTGCTGCTATGTTGCATCCTGTTATCAAGCCGTGGCCTTTCAGAGGATGGGGTTTAGACTTTATTGGGAAAATTCATCCATCTTCCTCAAAGGGGCATCGGTTCGTATTGGTGGCAACTGATTATTTCACTAAATGGTCTGAAGCAGTACCTCTCAAGAACATGACACATACAGAGGTAATTCAATTCATAACCGAGCACATTATTCATAGATTCGGTATTCCTCAAACGTTAACAACAGATCAAGGTTCATCTTTCATGTCACACCAAGTCAGAGAGTTTGCCGGATCTTATAACATAAAGTTGCTCAATTCCTCTCCATATTATGCCCAAGCTAATGGACAAGCTGAGTCTAGCAATAAAATTTTAATCAAACTCATCAAGAAAAAGATTGAAGATAATCCAAGGAGATGGCATGAGTTGTTGTCTGAAGCTTTGTGGGCACATAGAATTTCAAGGCATGGTGCTACGAAGGTGACCCCATATGAGCTAGTATATGGTCAAGAGGCCGTTTTACCAGTGGAAGTAAATTTGAATGCTTTGAGAATAGCCAAACAAAATGATTTATCACAGTAGACTTTTATAACTTGATGATGGACAATATTGATGAGGTTGCCGATAAACGTTTGGTTGCTTTGAAGTCCATAGAGAGAGACAAGTTGAGGGTTGCAAGAGCTTACAATAAGAAAGTTAAGTTGAAGAATTTTCAAGTTGGTGATCTTGTTTGGAAAGTGATTCTGCCGATTGGTTCAAGAGATAGAAAATTCGGGAAGTGGTCTCCAAGTTGGGAAGGTCCTTTTAGAATTACAATAGTTGTTCCCGGAAATTCATATTTGGTGGAAGCAATGCAAGGGGCATTGTTACCTCGAGCTCTCAATGGCAAATATTTGAGGAAGTACCACCCGAGTGTGTGGCAGGAAGCCTAAGTAGGCAATGGCCGATATACGATTATCGCCCTTAGCACAAACATGGCCGATACATAATTATCGCCCTGAGAAAAATAAATGGCCGATGGAGTGTTGATATCGTCCTTAGAACAAACACTATGCATATTATTTTTCGGCGTGCAAGCTTTGCCGAAAAACAGGGGGGCATGTGTTGACACCTGATTTTGGCAAGATATAGATTGCAATGAAGATGGTCTCAAGTGAACTGGTTTTCAGCATGAAAAGATTCACATCGCCAAGTGGAACCACTTTGATGTTTCGGTTATATTCATTCGACTTTATCTTACGGACCGAAACTATACTCCGAGTGGCATAATTCAATGTTCTGAGTGGTTTTTGGCCAATCACGTCTTCAAGATGACCTTGGATGAAGGAGCACTCTTAAGGAATTGTCTTCTTCTATTCGAGGCAATCGATTTTGATATATAAATTATCTCAATCCGAGTTCATATGCAAAAGTTAGAGGCAATACACTGCAGACCGAACCTCAACGGAAAGATGGCGCGAGGTGCCACACACTTGTCTGATAGGTTGCGCGAGTAATTCGGCCATCAAGACGGCCTTGAATCGAAAAATCTTCAACACGGAAAAGTTTCGTCTCGTCGAGCCGATCGATTTTCATATATAATTCGTCTCGATCCGAGGTCGTACGAGGCCTGGAGAGACAAATCAAGATCGGGCTATGTTTTCAGTCGGAAATCCGAGTGAAAAGTTTACCATCCGAGTGAAAGTTTACGGTCGAGTGAAAGTTTCTGACCGGATGAACTTATTATTATCCAAGTGGAAATATAGTCATCCGAGTGGAAATATGATCATCCGAGTGAAATTGTCGTCCAGGTGAAAATATTCCGAGTGAAAAGATTACCATCGGGACGAAAACTTGCCGATTGAATAAGATAGTGCCTTCCGAGTGGAAATATAGTCATCCGAGTGGAAGTATAGTCATCCGAGTGAAAGATTGTCTTCCGAGTGAAAAAGTCCAATCGGACGATTCGAGTGAAAGTATCTAATATCCGAGTGGATGAGCTCAAGTCCGAGTGAAATTGAACATGTGCTCGAAAGTTTATCAAAATGACCTTGGATGAAGAAGTGCTCAATACAGAAGTTGTGCGTATCATCAAGACGGTAAACTTTGATTTTGGACTCATCATCATCAGAGATAATATATAGCCTACAAATTCACTACGAGACTCGGATAATCCAGTCTACTACAAGACCGAGTCCGACTGGAAGATAAAGATGACCTCGAAAAGTATTCGAGATGGCCTTATTTGAAAAAGTGATCAACATGAGAGTTGTTCGTATAGTCGAGGCGCACAAGTTTGATATATGGGCCGTCTCGATCGTAGATCATATGCAAGCCCGGCGGCCCGCGCAAGAAGGAAGACAGAGTTTGGGCCAGATTCAGACTGAATCCGAGTTGGAATAGAATTAGGACTCTAGGACGTGAATTGATGTAATTTTTCTTGTAAGGAAAGCCTAGATGAATCCTTTACTTGTACGGGAAGTCCAGCCGCATCTTATATATGTTGGGGGTGACGGCCGATTGAAGAACACACAATCGAGCAAATAAATATACTACTTTTTCATCTACATTTTATCTCTCCACCGTTTTTCTCTCTCGTTCTTCGCTGTTCTTCGTGTTTGAGAGCTGCGAATCCCGAGGCTCTAGGGGCGAGCGAATCGACCTAGGGCATCCCATAGCCGCCGCACTCCCTGACGGGGTCCCTCCCGGGTGTGTGGGGTTTTCGGGTCTGCAAAAGCGCCCGTCGACTGTCTTGCGTATCACGCTGTCGGTCGGGTCTCCTTCGACGTGAGCTGCGGTGCATCACCCCCAGCGTCGAGGGTACAGTGACGTGTTCGTGTGTCAACACGCATGATTATATGCAAGATACAATGGAGTAAGAGACATACTGATAGAGGACATGGCATAAACCGGAGATCAATGCAATAATGTGTAAAAGGTAGTACTACGACAAGGGTACTCAAACACTGTTAAACCAGAATACAATTATGGAGATAAAAGGCTCTTCCGGTTTATCAGAGGGCTAATGGTACAGATTGATTATGCAAAGTTAAACCACCTATGATGGTGTGAGGAGAAACAGATTTCACAGAGATGTATAAAACTTTCGGATCTAAGGTAAGACAGAAAAGCAAAATATTTCGACCTAAAAAGGGTAAGACCCAAAACAGTTTATGAAGGATTGCAACAGTTTTTGTATAAGGATTTGTGAGGATAACAGAAGATTCATCACGACAAGAGATATGATAAGTACGAAGCATTCATCTATGGGCCAAAGGAAGAACAAGCGCTATAAGCTCTGACGAACCTCAAGAACAGCGAGGAAACCCTAATGGGTCTAGGAAAGAAGGGGGAAAGGACTTACTGCGACCACGGAAGCAGCAGAAGGGCGCTGTGGAACTCTGGTGCAAACAGGTTGATGCAGCGGCCGATGACGAAGCAGGGGCGAGGTTCGAATATGACGGCGGCGCTCGAGTGCGGGGTCGTCGAGAGGAAGAAGAAGAGATGAATGGATAGCGGAAAGAAAAGAAAGGGGTCATCTGCCCCTATTTATAAGGCGAAGCGGTAAAACGGCAAGTGCGGGAATCGAGGAGCCCAAAAAATGGATAAGTTAATAAAGGTGTCGCCTCGGTGACTAAATACACATTAAATGAAGGTAATCTCCGACATCAGCGGATGGATGACGTCTGGGCGGTTTATCATAATTTGGAAGTATGACTTCACAGCGATTTACAAGATCAAGGTGAAGATATGAGAGAAGATTTTTTCTAAAGTATAGAAGATTGACATGAACAAGTTCAAACCAATCTGGGTCCTAATGTTGGGGATATTACTACTGGAGGTAAACCGGCCTTATGTAGCCGGGTTGAATCTTTGAAGATTAGAAGCCCATGAAGATGCAAGGATGATGGCGCTTTACGGAAGGCCCAATGCCCAAAGGCGGGTTACAGCCTGTAAATGTAAACTGACCTAGTCATGTAACTTGTATTGTAAGATAGGAAGAGTAGAGACCGAACCGGAAACGGTTATGATCCGGCTTCGGGACTCTGTAGCCCGGCGGGCGTCAACCTATGTATATAAAGGGACGACTCGGCCGCGGTTTAGGGACAAACAACAACTCGAGAGCCAGACAAAGCGGATTCGCTCCCTGGCCTTCAAAACCCTAGCAATACCAATCACAACTAGACGTGGGCTTTTACCTTCCTCGAAGGGGCCGAACTAGTATAAAACTCCCCGTGTCCCCTTGTCCGGTTTAACCCCTTTAAGCTAACCCGTAGCGATGGCTCCACGACTAAGTCCTTTAACAAGGATATCTGCCGTGACAAACCCACGACACAAGTGATAAAAGTAAAGGTTTTGTCTCCATTGGAAGTTTTTGTTTGATTATTTGTAAGCTTTTTCTGTTTGCAGTTTGGGACTGGGCATCCCTATTACCGCCCTTTTCTCGTGCGATGGCGGGTGAATAAACACTCGACCTGAGAAATAACCCGCTTAGCATGGAAGATACCGACCACCTCCTGTCATTCCATGAACGATCCAGGCACACAAAAAGGATATTTTATTAGAAGTTTTTAGAGGTGGCACATGCAAATTTACTTAGGATGGCAAGGTAATACCGCATATAGGTAGGTATGGTGGACTCATCTGGAATAACTTTGGGCTCAAGGTTTTTGATGTACAAACAGAATTCCCACTTAGTACAGGGGAAGGCTAGCAATTAGATTGAGAAGCGGCCAGCTAGAGAGCAACAACGGTCATGAACATGCATTATGTATAAGTAACATTGGACACTAGCATGAGTAGGATATGATCACCATGAACATAAATATCATAGAGGTTATGTTGGTTTTGATTCAACTACATGCATGAACATGTGCCAAGTCAAGCCACTCGAACATTCAGAGGAGGATACCATATCATCATACTACATCACAATCATTTTAACGCAATGTTGATATCCAAGATAAATCATTATTCACTCCTAGCTACTTATGCATGGCATGAGAAACTACAATCTCTAATTGTCATTGCAAACATGTTTAATCATAATGGGCTTAATCATGGATCCTAGGTTAAACATATTTACACAAATAGAACAAGTCGAGTTTATACCAGTTTCTCTCTACCACGACCAGTTCATCAAATATCGTCATTATTGCCTTTCACTTGCACGACTGAACGATATGAAAATAATAATAGTGCAAGAGTGCCATGGACTAAGCTAGAATCTCCAAACATTTTATTCAACAGGAGAAGACAAGGTAAAATGCGCTCTTTATTAGTTCAACAGTTATTCATATGAGAGCCACTCAACATTTTCATCGTGGTCTTCTCCTTGATACAACTCGAATAAAAAGAAAAGAAATTAAGAGAAACACATTGGAATATTTTTGGAGTTTTTGGTTTTCCTGAACCAGCAAATAAAAGGGAAAAGCAAAAACGAGAAAAACTATTTACACGGGAAAGCTCCCAACAAGCAAAAGAAGAACAAGGAAATCTTTTTGGGTTTTCTTTTTAATATTACATCTAAGCATGCATAGAAAGTGAACTAGCTACAACTATTTTTTTGGTTTTTTCTAAGGTTTTTCAAATACACAAGAAGAAAGCAAGAAAATAAATTAAGCATGGAAGATCAACAGGTGGTTCTATCTCAACATCATTGTCTGGTTCTTTATTATTGTTAGGTTGTGAGTCTTCATGAACCTCATCATTATCTTTTTCATTATCACTAGGTGAATGTTCATTACCAGACTGAGTTTCAGCATCAGAGATATAAACTTCATTATCATTGTCAGGAGGTTTTTCTATTTCAGGTTCACTACGAGCATTCAAAGTCCTATCATTTTTCTTCTTCTTTTTATTTTTAGAAGGACTAGGAGCACTAGTGTTATTTCTCTGTGAGTCTTGTTCTATTCTTTTTGGGTGTCCCTCTGGATAAAGTGGTTCCCGAGTCATTTTACCTACTCTAGTTGCAACTCTAATAGGAAAGGCATGTATATTATTGTTCATTTCATCTAGCAATTCTATTTGTGATTTAGCAACTTGTTCTAATTGAGTTTGAACCATAGAAACATGTTTTCCAACACCTCTAACATCATTTGAGATTCTAAATAACAATTCACTCAAGCAAGCAATCATATCAAAATTGTATTTCAACTGTTTCATAACATTTGCATTGAAGTGATCTTGTTTTCTAATATAGTTCTCAAACTCATAAAGCATTGACTAGGGTGCATATTATGAGGATTGTCATTATCATTGAAATTCATAAGAGATTTTACCTCTACCACCTTAGGCAGTGGTGGTGTATTAAGCCCATGTATTTCTTCAATAGGAGGTAAATTTTTAACATCCTTAGCTTTAATACATTTTTCCTTCATAGATTTCTTTGCCTCTTGCATATCGATTGGGATATGATATACCCCTCTTCTCCGGAGTGGGTTTAACCGCTTGTTCAGGAAGAGTTCAATCATCATAATTTTTCAATATATTATTCAATAGTTCTTCAGCTTGACCAATAATTCGTTCCCTGAAAACACAACTAGCACAACTATCTAGGAAATCCCTGGAAGCATCGGTTAGTCCATTATATAAGATATCAAGTATTTCATTTTTCTTAAGAGGATGATCAGGCAAAGCATTAAGTAATTGGCAAAGCCTCCCCCAAGCTTGTGGGAGACTCTCTTCTTTAATTTGAACAAAGTTAAACATTTCCTACAAGGCAGCTTGTTTCTTATGAGCAGGGAAATATTTTTCAGAGAAGTAATAAATCATATCCCGGGGACCATGCACACAACCAGGAGCAAGAGTATTATACCAAGCTTTAGCATCACCCTTTAATGAGAACGGAAATAATTTGAGAATAAAGTAATAGCGAGTTTTCTCATCATGAGTAAAACGGGTGGCTATGTCATCCAACTTAGTAAGATGTGCCACAATAGTTTCAGTTTCATAACCATGGAAAGGATCAGATTCAACCAAAGTAATTAACTCTGGGTTGACAGATAATTCATAATCCTTATCATCAATAAAGATCGGTGAAGTAGCAAACTTAGGATCATATTTCATTCTAGCATTCAGAGATTTTTCTTTATACTTGCATAATAATTTCTCTAGATCCTCTCTATCTCTACAAGCAAGAATATCTCTAGTTGTCTCCTCATTCATAAGATAACCTTCCGGTACCTTAGCAATTCATATCTAGGAAGAGTAGTTCTAGCAGGTGTTTCAGGAGATTCAGTTTCAAGATCATTATCAGATTCAATAGCATCATGTTGTATTACTCTAGCAATTTGTTTATCAAGAAATTCACCAACTAGCACATCATCATTATCAAGCAAGGTACTAGCATCATCATAAGCATTATCCATAGCAGAAGTAGCATCATCAATAACTTGCAACATATCAGAATTAATAGCATGTGGTGGTGTTCCAAGTTTACTTATAACAGAAGGTGAATCTAAAGCAGAACTGGATGGCAGTTCCTTACCTCCCCTCGTCTTAGAGGGAAAAATCTTAGTCTTAGAATCCTTCAGATTCTTCATAGTGATAAATTGATAATAATCCCAAGTGACTCAGCAAATATAGCTATGCTCCCCAGCAACGGCGCCAGAAAAAGGTCTTGATAACCCATAAGTATAGGGGATCAGAACAATTTTCGAGGGTAGAGTATTCAACCCAAATTTATAGATTCGACACAAGGGGATCCAAATAATATTTGAAGGTATTAGCAGCTGAGTTGTCAATTCAACCACACCTGGAGATTAATTATCTACAACAAAGTGATCAGTAGCAAAGTAATATGATAGTTTTGATAATAGTAGCAGCAACAACAGTAATGGTAACATTGATAGTAGTATTTTTGTAGCAAGTGCAACAATAATGATAGCAATAGTAACTTAGCAGAAACAATATAGGATAAATTCGTAGGCATTGGATCAGTGACTTGTTGGATGATATTCATCATGAGTCAGTTATAACCTAGGGCGATACGGCACTAGCTCCAGTTCATCAATATAATGTAGGCATGTATTACGTAAATAGTCATACGTGCTTATGGAAAGAACTTGCATGACATCTTTTGTCCTACCCTCCCGTGGCAGCGGGGTCCTATTGGAAACTAAGGGATATTAAGGCCTCCTTTTAATAGAGAACTGGAACAAAGCATTAACACACGGTGAATACATGAACTCCTCAAACTACGGTCATCAACGGGAGTGGTCCCGACTATTGTCACTCCGGGGTTGCCGGATCATAACACGTAGTAGGTGACTATAACTTGCAAGATCGGATCTAGAACATGGATATGATGGTTGGTACGTCTCCAACGTATCTACTTTTCCAAACACTTTTGCCCTTGTTTTGGACTCTAACTTGCATGGTTTGAATGGAACTAGCCAGACTAACGCTGTTTTCAGTAGAATTACCATGGTGTTATTTATGTGCAGGAGCAAACGTTCTCGGAATGTCCTGAAACTTCACGGAGCCACTTTTCAGAAAATAAGAAAAATACCTGCCAAAGATGAAGGCCAGGGGCCCACCGTCTCTCCATGAGGGTGGGGGCGCGCCTGCCCCCCTAGGGCGTGCCCCCTACCTCGTGGCCCCCCTGTTGCCTCTCCGACTCCAACTTCACCTCCATATATTGAGTTTCGAGGAGAAAAAAAATCAGAGAGAAGAAATCATCGCGTTTTACGATACGGAGCTGCCGCCAAGCCCTAAAACCTCCTGGGAGGGCTGATCGGGAGTCCATTCGGGGCTCCGGAGAGGGGAATCCATCGCCATCGTCATCATCAACCATCCTCCATCACCAATTTCATGATGCTCACCTCCGTGCGTGAGTAATTCCATCGTAGGCTTGCTGGACGGTGATGGGTTGGATGGGATCTATCATGTAATCGAGTTAGTTTTGTTAGGGTTTGATCCCTAGTGTCCACTATGTTCTGAGATTGATGTTGCTATGACTTTGCTATGCTTAATGCTTGTCACTAGGGCCCGAGTGCCATGATTTCAGATCTGAACCTATTATGTTTTCATCAATATATGAGTGTTCTTGATCCTATCTTGCAAGTCTATAGTCACCTATTATGTGTTATGATCCGTTAACCCCGAAGTGACAATAATCGGGATACTTACCGGTGATGACCGTAGTTTGAGGAGTTCATGTATTCACTATGTGTTAATGCTTTGTTCCAGTTCTCTATTAAAAGGAGGCCTTAATATCCCTTAGTTTCCGTAAGGACCCCGCTGCCACGGGAGGGTAGGACAAAAGATGTCATGCAAGTTCTTTTCCATAAGCACGTATGACTTTATTAGGAATACATGCTGAAAGTGCAACTATCCCTGGGTGGTTTTGGTAATTCCTAACAACATATAGCTCATTGAGCTAACATTATTCCAAGATTAATATTTCAGGAAAAGCTCAATGAATGGCATGTCATGGATGAGGAAAGTGGATCCCTCAAAATTCTAAGTACAAAAAGTTTGGCTCAAGCTTGAAGCTCAAGACTCTATATTTTATATTTTAGTGATCCAAGATCACATTGAGTCTATAGGAAAAGCCAATACTATCAAGGAGGGATGAGGTGTTGCTTAATGGCTTGCTTGCTCAAAGTGCTTAGTGATATGCTCCAAAACCCTCAACTACCTTCCCACATCCACATATGACCTAAACCAAAAGTCAAACTCGGCCCCACCGATTCTTTCTATCCGGAGCCACTGAGTGTCAAATGTCATAGCCACTGCCACAAACCCTAGGCAAATCGGTCTCACCGATAGGGATCTCGGTCTCACCGAGATGGGATTGTAATCTCTCTGTTTCCCTTCGTAACGTTTCGGTCTTACCGAGATGAGCGATCGGTCCCACCGAGATTGCAATGTAAACTCTCTGTTTCCCTTTTGTAACATTTCGGTCTCACCGAGCTGAGCGAATCGGTCCCACCGAGTTTACCTGACCAACTCTCTAGTTAGCTTATTACCAAAATCGGTCCCACCGAGTTTGTGTAATCGGTCACACCGAGATTACGTTATGCCCTAACCCTAACCATATCGGTCCTACCGAGTTGCATCTTAGTCCCACCGAAAATCCTAATGGTCACTAGGTTTGCTGAATCGGTCCGACCGAGTTTAACCATTCGGTCCCACCGAGTTTGGCAAATTGTGTGTAACGGTTAGATTTTGTGTGGAGGCTATATATACCCCTCCACCCGCTCTTCATTCGTGGATAGAGCCATCAGAACATACCTAAACTTCCAATACACATTTTCTGAGAGAGAACCACCTACACTTGTGTTGAGGTCAAGATATTGCATTCCAACCATATGAATCTTGATCTCTAGCCTTCCCCAAGTTGCTCCACTCAAATCTTCTTTCCACCAAATCCAAATCCCGTGAGAGAGAGTTGAGTGTTGGGGAGACTATCATTTGAAGCACAAGAGCAAGGAGTTCATCATCAACACACCATTTGTTACTTCTTGGAGAGTGGTGTCTCCTAGATTGGCTAGGTGTCACTTGGGAGCCTCCGACAAGATTGTGGAGTTGAACCAAGGAGTTTGTAAGGGCAAGGAGATCGCCTACTTCGTGAAGATCTACCGCTAGTGAGGCAAGTCCTTCGTGGGCGACGACCATGATGGAATAGACAAGGTTGCTTCTTCGTGGACCCTTCGTGGGTGGAGCCCTCCGTGGACTCGCGCAACCGTTACCCTCCGTGGGTTGAAGTCTCCATCAACGTGGATGTATGATAGCACCACCTATCGGAACCACGACAAAACATCCGTGTCTCCAATTGCATTTGAATCCTCCAAACCCTTCCCTTTACATTCTTGCAAGTTGCATGCTTTACTTTCCGCTGCTCATATACTCTTTTGCATGCTTGCTTGAATTGTGTGGAGATTTCTTGACTTGTGCTAAGATAGCTAAAATCTGCCAAGAACTAAAATTGGGAAAAGGCTAGATTTTTATTTGGTCAAGTAGTCTAATCACCCCCTCTCTAGACATACTTTCGATCCTACACATGCCTACATTATATCAATGAACTGGAGATAGTTCTGTGTCACCCTAGGTTATGACTGTTACATGATGAACCGCATTCGGCATAATTCTCTATCACCGATCCATTGCCTACGAGCTTTCCATATATTATTCTTTGCTTATTTACTTTTCCGTTGTTATTGTTATCATCACTACAAAATACCAAAAACATTGCGTTTACTACTGTTACCTTTTGCTACCGTTATCACCGCTATCATATTACTTTGCTACTAAACACTTTGCTGCAGATATCAAGTTTCCAGGTGTGGTTGAATTGACAACTCAGCTGCTAATACTTGAGAATATTCTTTGGCTCCCCTTGTGTCAAATCAATAAATTTGGGTTGAATACTCTACCCTCGAAAACTGTTGCGATCCCCTATACTTGTGGGTTATCAAGACTATTTTCTGGCGCCGTTGCCGGGGAGCATAGCTCTATTCTTTGAGTCACTTGGGATATATATCTGCTTATCATTATGAAGAACTTGAGAGATCCAAAAACCAAGATCTATCCCTCAACTACGAGGGGAGGTAAGGAACTGCCATCTAGCTCTGCACTTGATTCACCTTCTATGATGAGTAAGTTTGCGACACCTACACCTGCTTCTGCTATTTGTTCTAATATGTAGCATGTTATTGATGATGCCACTTCTGCTATGCATGATACTTATGACGAAACTACCTCTATGTCTGATACTACTATGCCACTTAGTGATTTTCTTGATGAACAACTTGCTAGGGCTAGAGAGATTGAAAATATTGAATCTGATGATACTGATGAAAGTGATGATGAAGAATCACTTGTTATTCCTAAGGGTTATGTCTTTGATCAAGAAGCTTCTTTAGCTATTTTAGCGTGCCAAAATAGAACCGAACTCAAAACATTATTAGCTAAATGGAGTAAGCAATCTTTAAATGCTAGAATGAAACCTGACACTACTTTTGCTACTTCACCTATCTTTGTTACTGATAAGGATTATGAATTCTCTGTTGATCCTGATATAATTACTTTGGTTGAATCTGATCCTTTTCATGGTTATGAATCTGAAACTGTTGTGGCACATCTTACTAAATTAAATGATATAGCCACCCTGTTCACTAAAGATGAGAGAGCTCGTTACTTTTACATCCTTAAAATATTTCCGTTCTCATTAAAGGGTGATGCTAAGATATGGTTTAATTCTCTTGATCCTGGTTGTGTGCGTAGTCCCCAGGATATGATTTATTACTTCTCTGCTAAATATTTCACTGCTCATAAGAAACAAGCTGCTTTAAGGGATATATATAATTTTGTGCAAATTGAAGAAGAGAGTCTCCCACAAGCTTGGGGGAGGCTTCTCCAATTACTTAATGCTTTGCCTGATCATCCTCTTAAGAAAAATGAAATACTTGATATCTTTTATAATGGACTAACCGATGCCTCTAGAGATTACCTGGATAGTTGTGCTGGTTCTGTTTTCAGGGAAATAACACCGGATGAAGCTAAAATTCTATTGAATAATATGTTGATAAATGAAAATAATTGGACACCTCCGGAGCCAATTCCTGAGCCTATTCCTAAACCAACTCCGAAGAAGAGGGGTATTCTATTTCTCAGTCCTGAAGATATGCAAGAGGCAAAGAAATCTATGAAATAAAAAGGTATTAAAGCTGAAGATGTTAATAATTTACCTCCTATTGAAGAAATACATGGTCTTAATTTACCGCCTGTTGAAGAAACATATAATCTTAATCCTTTACCTATTGAAGAAACTCATGGTCTTGATAACCCGACACAGGTAGTAAAGGTAAATTCTCTCTATAGATATGATAAAGTTGTAATCCCATTTACTAAATTTGCTAGCCCATGCTTAGATGAGTTTGATAAATTTATGGCTAAGCAAGAAGATTTTAATGCTTATTTTGGTAGACAATTGAAATACAATTCAAATATGCTTGAACACTTGGGTGATTATATGGCTAATGTTAAAGGTGAACTTAAACTTATTAGTAAGCATGCTTCTATGGTTACCACTCAAGTAGAACAAGTACTTAAAGCTCAAAATGATTTGCTCAATGAATTGAATAGTAAAGATAATGATAATGTTGTTAGAGTGGCTACTAGAACTGGTAGAATGACTCAGGAACCTTTGTATCCTGAAGGCCACCCTAAGAGAATTGAGCAAGATTCTTAGAGAAATAATATAGATGTACCTAGTTCTTCTAAAAGGAAGAAAAAGAAAAATGATAGGACTTTGCATGCTTCTAGTGAACCTATTGTTGAAACACCTGAGAATCCAAATGATATTTCTATATCTGATGCTGAAACTCAATCTGGTGATGAACCTGAAACTAATGATAATGTTAATGATAATGTTAATGGTAATGAACCTGAAACAAATCTAAGTGAAGAACATGAGCATAATTTTTTTCTCTCTCAAAATAATTTAAGTGAAGCATGAGAAAATTTCTTAATTTTTTTACTAAGTCTCAAATAAATCTAAGTGAAGCATGAGAGTGTTTCTTCAAAAATAATAAAGCACACCATGCTCAAAAAGATATAAGTGAAGCACTAACGCAATTCCATAGCTCAAAAATATTTAAGTGAAGCATAGAGAGCAATTCTAACAAATCATAGCATAATTTTGGCTCTCTCAAAAAGGTGTGTCCAGCAAGGATACTTGACTAAAAATAAGAAGCAAAACAAGCAAAGACTCATATCGTACAAGACGCTCCAAGCAAAACTCATAATATGTGATGAATAAAAATAGAGCTCCAAGTAAAATACTGATGGTCGTTGAAAGAAAGAGGGGATGCTACTCGGGGATCCCCAAGCTTAGTTGCTTGCTTCTCTTTTAGATAATGGTTTGGGATGCCATGGGGCATCCCCAAGCTTAGGCTCTTCTTACTCCTTATTCCTTCATCCATCGTGATCTCACCCAAAACTTGAAAACTCCAATCACACAAAACTCAACAAAACCTTCGTGAGATCCGTTAGTATAACAAAGCAAATCACTACTCTAAGTACTGTTGCAAACCCATTCATATTTTATTTTTGCATTATATCTACTGTGTTCCAACTTTGCTATAGCTTATACCCTCCAATACAAACCATAGATTCATCGAAATAAGCACGCAACACAAATAAAACAGAATCTGTCAAAAAACAGAACAATCTGTAGTAATCTGAAAACTTTGAATACTTATGTAACTCCAAAAATTCTGAACAATTAGGAGAACGTGGGCAATTTGTATGTCAATCTTATGTAAAAAATTCAGGATTTTATCGCGCTTTTGTAAATGTAAACAATTCTGTGACTGGGCGCAGAAGTTTCTGTTTTTCAACAAGATCAAATCAACTATCACCCAACATGATCCCAAAGGCTTTGCTTGGCACAAACACTATAAAAACACAATCATAACAGTAGCATAATTGTGCAAACACTCAAGAATAGAAAGAAAAAGACAAAAATAATTTTTATTTATCGGGTTGCCTCCCAACAAGCGCTATCGTTTTATGCCCCTAGCTAGGCATAAGATTTCCTTGATGCTCACATGAAAGCTAATAATTGAAACACGAAGAGAGCATCATGTAGCATGTGAAGAACACATTTAAGTCTAACATACCTCCTATGCATAGGAATTTTATAAGCAATCACATTATCAAGATAAGAAACATCTAACACATGCAAAGAAGAGGAATAAAACATTGACGATCTCAACATAACGAGAGGTAATTTAGTAACATGAAAATTTATACAACCATATTTTCCTCTTTCGTAATAATTAAATGTAGGATCATAATAAAATTCAACAATATAACTATCAGATAAAATATATTTTTCATGATCCACATGCATGCAAAGTTGACACTCTTCCAAAATAGTGGGATTATCATCAAATAAAGTCGTGACCTCTCCAAGCCCACTTATATCAAAAATTTCATAAAATTGAACACTCTCCAAATATGTGGGATTATTTTAGCTAAAGTTGACACTCTTCCAAACCCATTTTCAATATTATAGCAAGCATATTCATCATGAGGTTTATATAAATTTTCAAGATCATAAGAATCATTTTCACCCCAATCATGATCATTGCAATAAGTAGTGGACATAGCAATATTAGCATCCCAAGCTTGGGGTTTTGCATAGTGTTAACACAATTGACATTACTATAATTTATAATAACATCATTGCAATCATGCTTTTCATTCAAGGAGCTACTGTGAACCCCTTTATAAATTTCTTCTTTTAACACTTCATCACAATTTTCAAATTCAAGAATTTCAAGCAAACTTTCATAAAGATAATCAAGAGAACTCAATTCACTAGCAATTGGTTCATCTAATTGGATCTCTTAAAAATATTAGTAAGTGGATGAGGATCTGATGTCTACTATGCAACTTTATCCTTGTAGACGTTGTTGGGCCTCCAAGTGCAGAGTTTTGTAGGACAACATCAAATTTCCCTCAAGTGGATGACCTAAGGTTTATCAATCTGTGGGAGGCGTAGGATGAAGACGGTCTCTCTCAAACAACCCTGCAACCAAATAACAAAGAGTCTCTTGTGTCCCCAACACACCCAATACAATGGTAAATTGCATAGGTGCACTAGTTAGGCGAAGAGATGGCGATACAAGTGCAATATGGATGGTAGATATAGGTTTTTGTAATATGAAAATATAAAAACAGCAAGGTAACTAGTAGTAAAAGTGAGCAAAAATGATATTGCAATGCTTTGAAACAAGGCCTAGGCTTCATACCTTCACTAGTGCAAGTTATCTCAACAATGATAACACACTTAGATCATATAACAATCCCACAACATGCAACAGAGAGTCACTCCAAAGTCACTAATAGCGGAGAACAAACGAAGAGATTATTGTAGGGTACGAAACCACCTCAAACTCAAAGTTATTCTTTCTGATTAATCTATTGGGCTATTCCTATAAGTGTCACAAACAGCCCTAGAGTTCGTACTAAAATAAAACATTAAGACGCACATCAACCAAAACCCTAATGTCACCTAGATACTCCAATGTCACCACAAGTATCCGTGCATTTGAAATGATATGCATCACACAATCTCAGATTCATCTATTCAAACCAACATAAAGAACTTCAAAGAGTGCCCCAAAGTTTCTACCGGAGAGTCAAGACGAAAACGTGTGCCAACCCCTATGCATAAGTTCAGAAAGGTCACATAACCTGCAAGTTGATCACCAAAACATACATCAAGTAAATCATGTGAATATCCCATTTTCACCATAGATAAGCACATGCAAGAGATACATCAAGTGTTCTCAAATCCTTAAAGACTCAATCTGATAAGATAACTTCAAAGGGAAAACTCAATCCATTACAAGAAGGTAGAGGGGAAGAAACACCATATGATTCAACTATAATAGAAAAGCTCGCGGTACATCAAGATCGTGCCAAATCAAGAACACAAGAGAGAGAATCAAACACATAGCTACTGGTACATACCCTCAGCCCCGAGGGTGAACTACTCCCTCCTCGTCATGGAGAGCGTCGGGATGATGAAGATGGCCACCGGTGATGATTTCCCCCTCTGGCAGGGTGCCGGAACAGGGCCCCGATTGCTTTTTGGTGGCTACAGAGGATTGCAGCGATAGAACTCTCAATCTAGGTTTCTTTTCGGGGGTTTATGTATTTATAGGAATTTTTGGCATTGGTTTCAAGTCAGGGGGGTACATGAGGCGATGACAAGTTCAGATGGCATGCCCTCCACCCTTGTGGAGGCCTCGTGGCTCCTCTGGCCCAGCTCTTTTGCTTCGGGGGCTTCTTCTGGTCCATAAAAAATCACCATAAATTTTCATCTCATTTGGACTCTGTTTGATATTCCTTTTCTGCGAAACTCAAAACAAGGAAAAAACAGAAACTGGCACTGGGCTCTAGGTTAATAGGTTAGTCCCAAAAACCATATAAAATAGCATATAAATGCATATAAAACATCCAATATAGATAATATAATAGCATGGAACAATAAAAAATTAAGACGTATCAAGCATCCCCAAGCTTAATCCCTGCTCGTCCTCGAGTAGGTAAATGATAAAAACCGAATTTTTGATGTGGAATGCTACCTAACATATTTATCCATGTAATTTATTTATTGTGGCATGAATGTTCATATCCGTATGATTCAAAACAAAAGTTTAATATTGACATAAAAACAATAATACTTCAAGCATACTAATAAAGTAATCATGTCTTCTCAAAATAACATGGCCGAAGAAAGTCATCCCTACAAAATCATATAGTCTGGCTATGCTCCATCTTCATCACACAAAATATTCAAATTGTGCACAACCTCGATGACAAGCCAAGCAATTATTTCATACTTTTGATGTTCTCAATCTTTTTCAACTTTCATGCAATACATGAGCGTGAGCCATGGACATAGCACTATAGGTGGAATAGAAGGTGGTTGTGGAGAAGACAAAAAGAAGGAGATAGTCTCACATCAACTAGGCGTATCAACAGGCTATGGATATGCCCATCAATAGATATCAATGTGAGTGAGTAGGGATTGCCATGCAACAGATGCACTAGAGCTATAAGTTTATGAAAGCTCAAAAAGAAACTAAGTGGGTGTGGGTCCAACTTGCTTACTCATGAAGACCTAGGGTAATTTGAGGAAGCCCGTCATTGGAATATACAAGCCAAGTTCTATAATGAAAAATTCTCACTAGTATATGGAAGTGACAATATAGGAGACTCTCTATCATGAAGATCATGGTGCTACTTCGAAGCACAAGTGTGGTAAAAGGATAGTAGCATTGCCCCTTCTCTCTTTTCTCTCATTTTATTTTATTTTTTTGGGCCCTCTCTTTTTTTGGCCTCTTTTTTTCGCCCGAAGTCTCATCCCGACTTGTGGGGGAATCATAGTCTCCATCATCCTTTCCTCCCATGGGACAATGCTCTAATAATGAAGATCATCACACTTTTATTTACTTACAACTCAAGAATTACAACTCGATACTTAGAACAAAATATGACTCTATATGAATGCCTCCGGCGGTGTATCGGGATGTGCAATGAATCAAGAGTGACATGCATGAAATAATTATGAACGGTGGCTTTGCCACAAATACGATGCCAACTACATGATCATGCAGAGCAGTATGACAATGATGATGCGTGTCATAATAACGGAACGGTGGAAGTTGCATGGCAATATATCTCGGAATGGCTATGGAAATGCCATAATAGGTAGGTATGGTGGCTATTTTGAGGAAGGTATATGGTGGGTGTACAGTACCGACGAAAGTTGCGCGGTACTAGAGAGGCTAGCAATGGTGGAAGGGTGAGAGTGCGTATAATCCATGGACTCAAAATTAGTCATAAAGAACTCACATACCTATTGCAAAAATCTATTAGTTATCGAAATGAAGTACTACTCGCATGCTCCTAGGGGGATAGATTGGTAGGAAAAGACCGTCGCTCGTCCTCGGCCACCACCCATAAGGAAGACAATCAAAAACTATCTCATGCTCCAACTTCGTTACATAACGGTTCACCATACGTGCATGCTACGGGACTCACAAACCTTAACACAAGTATTTCTCAAATTCACAATTACTCTAATAGCACCATATTTATATCTCAAAACAATCACAAGGAATCAAACTTCTCATAGTATTCAATGCACTTAATATGAAAGTTTTTATTATATCCCTCTTGGATGCCCATCATATTAGGGCTAAATTCATAACCTAAGCAAATTACCATGTTGTTTAGAGACTCTCAAAATAATATAAGTGAAGCATAAGAGTTCAACAATTTCTTCAAAATAAAAATACCGCTGTGCTCTAAGAAGATATAAGTGAAGCACTAGAGCAAATGAAAAACTACTCCAAAGGATATAAGTGAAGATCAATGAGTAGTCGAATAATTATGTGAATATGTGAAGACTCTCTAACATAAATAAAATTTTAGATCTTAAGGACTTTATTCAAACAACAAGCAAAACCTAATAAAATGAAATTGCAAGGATAGCACATATCATGTGAAGAAGCAAAAACTTAGGCTCAACCAAAACTGACCGATAATTGTTGAAGAAGAAAGGTGGGATGCCTACTGGGGCATCCCCAAGATTGATCTTTTGTGTCTCCTTAATTATTCTCATATCGCGGTTTCCCTAATTCTTAAAAACTTCAACCACACAAAACTCAACAAGAACCCGTGAGATAGGTTAGTATAAATCCATGCAAAACCTTATCATTCTCTTTTGTAGAAAATCACCAAAATTATTATTTGATATTTCATACTAAATGCCTCTGCATATTTGAATTCCTATCGTCAAATAGAATCATTAAACAAGACAACATATGCAAACAATGCAAACATAACAACAATCTGTCTAAACAGAACAATGTGTAAAGAATGCAAGAGGAATAATACTTCCCTAACTCCAAACATTCTGAAAAATGACCACAATGTAGAAAATTTGTTGGTACTCATTGTGTAAAAATTTCAAGATTTTATCATGTTCTGACTATTCACAAATATTCAAAACATAACAGCAAAGTTTCTGTTTTCAAACAGCAACATATAGACTTGAAAAATAAGCATGGTAACGGCTATACTTGACCTTTTTATTGAACTAAAAGATGTAAAACATTACTCTAAATAACAGAAAGAAAATTCTAATAAAAGAAAATTAAGCTCCAAGCAAAACTCATATCATGTGGTGAATAAAAATATAGCTCCAAGTAAGGGTACCGATGAACGGAGATGAAAGAGGGGATGCCATCCCGGGCATCCCCAAGCTTAGGCTCTTGGTTGTACTTGAATATTACCTTGGGGTGCCTTGGGCATCCCCAAGCTTAGGCTCTTGCTACTCCTTATTCTATAGTCCATCGAAACTTTACCTAAAACTTGAAAACTTCACAACACAAAACTCAACAGAAAACTCGTAAGCTCTGTTAGTATAATAAAACAAATCATTCACTTTGGTACTGTCAAGACAAGATTCAATTTTTTTGCACATCATGCCTATAGTACCCTATCATTTCTACAATTTATATTAAGCAATATAAGCCATAGAAACTAGAAAACAAGCAAACTATGCATCAAAAACAGAATCTGTCAAAAAACAGAACAATCTGTAGTAATCTGTAACTCTCGAATACTTATGTAACTCCAAAAATTCTGAAAAATTAGGACAGCCTGAGAAATTTGTTTATTAATCTTCTGAAAAAGAATAAGTATTTTATCACACTTCTGTTAAAGAATATAGTTGTTTTCCTAAGCGCAAAAGTTTCTGTTTTTCAGCAAGATCAAATCAATTATCACCGTAAGCCATCCCAAAGGTCTTACTTGGCACTTTATTGAAATAAAATCTATAAAACATGATTACTACCGTAGCATAATCATGTGAACACACATAAAAAGTAGGTATAAATGTTGGATTGTCTCCCAACAAGTGCTTTTCTTTATTGCCTTTCTAGCTAGGGCATGATGATTTCAATGATGCTCACATAAAAGATAGGAATTGAAACATAATGGGAGCACCATGAAGCATATGACAAGCATGTTTAAGTCTAACCCACTTCCTATGCATAGGTATTTTGTGAGCAAACAACTTATGGGAGCAAGAATCAACTAGCATAGGAAGGCAAAACAAGCATAACTTCAAGATTTTCAACACATAGAGTGGAACCTTTATATTATTGCAATTCCTACAAGCATATATTCCTCCCTCATAATAATTTTCAGTAGCATCATGAATGAATTCAAATATATAACTATCACATAAAGCATTATTTTCATGATGCAAAAGCATAGAAATTTTACTATTCACCACATAAGCAAATTTATTCTCATGAATAGTAGTGGGAGCAAACTCAACAAAATAACTATCATGTGAGGCATAATCCAATTGAAAATTAAAATCATGATGACAAGTTTCATGGTTATCATTATTCTTTATAGCATACATGTCATCACAATAATCATCATAAATAGCAACTTTGTTCTCATAATCAATTGGAACCTCTTCCGAAATAGTGGATTCATCACTAAATAAAGTCACGACCTCTCCAAATCCACTTTTATCATTATTATGAAAAGATTCAACACCCTCCAAAATAGTGGGATAATTAGTACCTAGATTTGACACTCTTGGAAACCCACTTTCATCAATATAATCATCATAAGTAGGAGGCATGCTATCATCATAATAAATTTGCTCATCAGAACTTGGGGGACAAAAAATATCATCTTCATCAAACATTGCATCCCCAAGCTTGTGGCTTTGCATATCATTAGCATCATGGATATTCAAAGAATTCATACTAACACATTGCAATCATGCTCATCATTCAAGGATTTAGTTCCAAACATTTTAATGCATTCTTCTTCTAACACTTTGGCACAATTATCAAAATCCTTATTTTCACGAAAGATATTTAAAAGATGAAGCATATGAGGCAACCTCAATTCCATTTTTTTGTAGTTTTCTTTTATAAACTAAACTGGTGATAAAACAAGAAACTAAAATATTTGATTGTAAGATCTAAAGATATACCTTCAAGCACTAACCTCCCCGGCAATGGCGCCAGAAAAGAGCTTAGTTGACGGGGTGTGAGTGCCGCTTACCTAGCCTCCCCGACAACGGCGCCAGAAAAGAGCTTAGTTGACGGGATGTGAGTGCCGCTTACCTGGCCTCCCCGATAACGGCGCCAGAAAAGAGCTTGATGTCTACTACGCAACTTTATACTTGTAGACCTTGTTGGGCCTCCAAGTGCAGAGTTTTGTACGACAACATCAAATTTCCCTCAAGTGGATGACCTAAGGTTTATCAGTCAGTGGGAGGCATAGGATGAAGATGGTCTCTCTCAAACAAGCCTACAACCAAATAACAAAGAGTCTCTTGTCTCCCCAACACACCCAATACAATGGTAAATTGTATAGGTGCACTAGTTCAGCGAAGAGATGGTGATACAAGTGCAATATGGATGGTAGATATATGTTTTAGTAATCTAAAAATATAAAAACAGCAAGGTAACTAGTAGTAAAAGTGAGCTAAAACGGTATTGCAATGCTTCGAAACAAGGCCTAGGGTTCATACCTTCACTATTGCAAGTTCTCTCAACAATGATAACATAATTAGATCACATAACAATCCCTCAACATGCAATAGAGAGTCACTCCAAAGTCACTAATAGCGGAGAACAAACGAAGAGATTATTGTAGGGTACAAAACCACCTCAAAGTTATTCTTTCTGATCGATCTATTTGGCCATTCCTATAAGTGTCACAAACAGCCCTAGAGTTCGTACTAAAATAACACCTGAAGACACACATCAACCAAAACCCTAATATCACCTAGATACTGCAATGTCACCACAAGTATCCGCGGGTTTGATTATACGATATGCATCACACAATCTTAGATTCATCTATTCAAACCAACATAAAGAACTTCAAAGAGTGCCCCAAAGTTTCTACCGGAGAGTCAAGATGAAAAAATGTGCCAACCCCTATGCATAAGTTCACAAGGTCATAGAACCCGCAAGTTGATCACCAAAATATACATCAAGTAAATCACGTGAATATCCCATTGTCACCACAGATAAGCACATGCAAGACATACATCAAGTGTTCTCAAATCCTTAAAAACTCAATCTGATAAGATAACTCCAATGGAAAACTCAATCCATTACAAGAAGGTAGAGGGGAAGAAACACCATATGATTCATCTATAGTAGCAAAGCTCGCGGTACATCAAGATCGTGCCAAATCAAGAACATGAGAGAGAGAGAGATCAAACACATAGCTACTGGTACATACCCTTAGCTCCGAGGGTGAACTACTCCCTCCTCGTCATGGAGAGCGCCGGGATGATGAAGATGGCCACCGGTGATGATTTTTCCCTCCGGCAGGGTGCCGGAACAGGGTCCCGATTAGTTTTGGTGGCTACAGAGGCTTGCGGTGGCGGAACTACCGATCTAGGTTTAATTTCGGGGGTTTCTGTATTTACATAACTTTTTGGCGTTGGTTTCATGTTAGGGGGGGGGTCCACGAGGCGACAACAAGTACGGAGGGCGCGCCCTAGGGGGGTGGGCATGCCCAACTCTTTTGCTTCGGGGGCTTCTTCTCGTCCATAAAAATCGTCATAAATTTTCAGCTCATTTGGACTCCGTTTGATATTCCTTTTCTGCGGAACTCAAAAACAAGGAAAAACAGAAACTGGCACTGGGCTCTAGGTTAATAGGTTGGTTCCAAAAATCATATAAAATAGCATATAAATGCATATAAAACATCCAAGATAGATAATATAATAGCATGGAACAATCAAAAATTATAGATACGCTGGAGGCGTATCAGGATCCATATCAATAGAATTTTAGCAAGCGAAGATGCAAGCAAATAGAAGGAACATGGAAACACAATCAAATAAAAGATCCCACGAGAAAAAGGCGAGCGAAAAAGAGGGCGAATAAAAAGGCAAAATTTTGTGAAGTGGGGGAGATGAAAACGAGAGGCAAATGGCAAATAATGTAGATTACAAGGAGATGAGATTTGTGATTAGGAACCTGATAGATGTTGAAGATGTCTCCTCAGCAATGGCGCCAGAAATTCCTTTTGATTGCGGCGTGAACTACATCGGTATTTCCCCAAAGAGGAAGGGATGATGCAACACATAGACAATAGGTATTTCCCTCAGTGATGAGACCAAGGTTATTGAACCAGTAGGAGAATCATGCAACACTACGTAAACGGTACCTGCACACAAAGAACAAATACTTGGAACCTGACATGTTAAAGGGGTTGTCAATCACTTTTGGGTAACGGTGCCAAAAATTGTCGAGTTGACTGGATAAAAATATGATAGATTGGATAAATAGATCTTGAATAAATGCAAAATAAAATAAAGTGCAACAAGATATTTTTGGCCTTTTGGAAATAAAGATCTGGAAATAAAAGCGAATAAAAATAGATCTCGAAGGCAAATATGATAAAGAAGAGACCTAGGGGCCGTAGATTTTACTAGTGGCTTCTCTCAAGAAAAATAGCATACGGTGGGTAAACGAATTACTGTTGGGAAATTGATAGAACTTCAAATAATTATGGCAATATTCAGGCAATGATCATTATATAGGCATCACGTCCAAGATTAGTAGACCGACTCCTGCCTGCATCTACTACTATTACTCCACACATCGACCGCTATCCAGCATGCATCTAGCTAGTGTATTAAGTTCATGGAGAAATGGAGTAATGCAATAAGAACAATGACATGATGTAGACAAGATCTATTTATGTAGAAATAGACCCCATCTTGTTATCCTTAATGGCAATGATACATACATGTCGTTACCCCTTCTGTCACTGGGATCAAGCACCGTAAGATCAAACCCATCACAAAACACCTCTTCCCATGGCAAGAAAAATTGATCTAGTCGGCCTAACTAAACCAAAGATTCGAAGAAGAAATACGAGGCTATAAGTAATCATGCATGTAAGAGATCAAAAGACTCAAATAACTTTCATGGATAAAAACATAGATCTAATCATAAACTCAAAGATCATCAGATCCCAACAAACACACCGCAAAAAGAGTTACATCAAATAGATCTCCAAGAGACCATTGTATTGAGAATCAAGAGAGAGAGAGAGAGAGAGAGAGAGAGAGATGAAGCCATCTAGCTACTAACTACGGACCCGTAGGTCTACAATGAACTACTCACGGATCATCAGAGAGGCACCAATGAGGATGATGAACCCCTCCGTGATGGTGTCTAGATTGGATCTGGTGGTTCTAGAACTTGCGGCGGCTGGAATTGATTTTCGTCGACTCCCCTAGGGTTTCTGGAATATTGGGGTATTTATAGAGCAAAGAGGTGGTGCGGGAGGCCACCGAGGTGGGCACAACCCACCTGGGCGTGCCTGGGCCCCCAGGCGTGCCCTGGTGGGTTGTGCTTCCCTCGGATCCCCCTCTGGTACTTCTTTGGCCCAACAGGTGTCTTCTGGTCTAGAAAAAATGTCCAAAAAGTTTCGCTGCGTTTGGACTCTGTTTGGTATTTGTTGGGGATATAACTATTGGGTATGAACCGCCTAGGAGGGGCCGAGTCATACCACTGGAGATTTACCAATGAAGATGGCGGCTCATACAAACCCATTGACAGCCCAAGACCCAGAGGCGACTTGAGGCCCAAGAGATGAACCGCCACACATGTATAACTTGTATTGTAAGGCAAGATTAGTTAGTCACCGAGTCGGACACGTTGTGTATGAGCCGACCGGGACTTTGTGAGCCGCCAGGCGTCAACCTGTGTATATAAAGGGATGACCCGACGGCGGTTTAAGGACAGGTAACAACAATCAAGAGCTAGGTCAAGCGTATTCGCTCCCTGGTAATTGAAACCCTAGTAATACAACACAAAGCAGGAGTAGGCTTTTACCTCGTTGAGAGGGGCCGAACCTGGGTAAACTCTCTGTGTCCTTTGTCCTGTTTAACCCCTTCAAGCTAACCTAGTTGCGATGGCTCCACGACTAAGTCCTTGCGCTAGGACATCTGCCCTGTCAAGTCCACGACAGTTGGTGCCCACCGTGGGGCCAGCGCGTGGTGGTTTCGAGTTCTTAAAGGACAGCTTCCTAGGGATCAAGGGATACGCAGTGGGCCGGAATACCAAGAGTCGTCGCGGCAAGCTCTACATCGACGATGCTGGCTGGGGCCCCGAGGCCGGCTCAATTGAGTACGGGTACTGGGTCCCCTTTGGTGGAATCCACGTCTTCATCGGCAAGATCGGCGAACCAGGCCCTTAGCCGGACACCTGCATCAACATCATCGAGACGGCTCAGCATGCACGACCTGCCCGGGTTCAGCCTGCCGTAAAACATGCCTTTGTTGGTTTCATCCATGGGGCGGAATTTGAGGAAGGATCTGTGTCCGGTGGCGAGACGGCCATCCACTCTGATGGTGAATCGTCCATAGGTGAGACCAATTCAATGTATCAAGTGCAAGACGGCCGGCTTGGGGGCTGTTCCGATGGCGACAGTATTCCGAACCCATATGAGCCACCGAACAGGGTTGCGATCTTCATGGCCGGTACACAGCCAGCGCTCGGCTCATCTACTGTTGCGGCTATGACCTCCAGCTTGACGGCTGCGGTGACGGCTGGTGCTAGCGGCTCTGCATGCCCGCTGGCTCAAGTTCTAACGGAGTTGTTGGAGGCATTGGCGACTTTGATGGGGGTAAAAGTGACCCCGGAGACTTAGGAACAGCATCAGGTGGATGTCGCAAAGTTACGAGATGAGATAACTCAAGCCAAGGAACAACTGGCGGCTGAGAACGCTAGGATGGCCACGGAGCGAGCTGCTTTGCATGCCCAGGCACAATGGATTCAGGCAGATTCTTTCCAGCTCACCTTGGATCAACACGCCTCCAATAAGGCCATGAGAAGGAGACACCAGAGTTGTTTACCTCTGGAGTACGATGCAAGAAACCTTTTCAACACACCAGGGGCAGGGACCAGTAACCCGCCGGTGGTGAATCGGGCAGTTGAGGTGCCCGTGACTGGAGCACCGGTTCGGCCACGCGCTATGGACCCACCTCGTTTGGATATGACTCCACCTCAGCATGTGCCGACACCGCCGGGTCATTATTCTAATCCTTTGGACAATATGATTGCAGCAGCGTCACGATTGGCGGCTCTTGCAGTTGAAGACGAGTCTCCAACTGCGATAGAGATGCGAAGGGCCAGAGAACTTCTTCGGACGGTTGTGGCTCAACAGGCGGCTTATTCGTATAGTCGTGAACAGATTCATTCAACCCCTTGTCCAAGACGGAGTTATAACAGGCATATTGAGTCGCCCGTAGTTTCAAGCAGTGAACAGCGCCGCAACCAGCCTCGTGGGCATGACCCGGTGCGCGGTGGTGTTGATGCTCAGACTTTGGTGGATCAAGGCAGGGCGCGTCGGGAGGCGGAGCTGGCGGCTCAGCTAGCAACTCAACAGCAATCTCCGGTTTATCCATCAACATCTGTGGAGGCTGGGTGACCTCCAGAACCTCGGGTGTGCCATGTGTAGCACCGGCTCTACATAATGAGCGTTTGCCTAAGGATTTCAATGGTCCTCGTAAGGTACCTAATTACACAGCAGATCAGCCCCCTGAAGCTTGGATTGAGAGTTATGAGATGGCCATGGAGATGTTGGATGTTAGTGATGCTGCATGTGCTAAGTACTTCACCATGATATTGGACGGGCTGGCTCGTACTTGGCTAAAAGGATTGCTCGCTAACTCCATAAGGTCACGGACAGAGCTGAAAGCCCGTTTCATCCAAAATTTTAAAGATACATGCAAGCATCCTCTATCGATCTTGGATTTGGATTCCTGCGTCCAAGGTGAGGGCGAGTCAACAACCAATTGGGTACACCGGATCTCAGTTGTTGTACATTCATCAGATAGTATCAATGATGGCTCTGTAGTCCTGATGCTAGAGAAGAACTGTTGTTTTCTTCCCCTTAAGCAGAAATTGGGGCGGCTTAAGCACCACTGCAATGACATGGGGGAGCTCATGCTGGCTCTCGTCAAATATGTCGATTCTGATAGTACCAAGACCCCGACTCTGATGTAGAAAAGGCGGGTAAGGGAAATAAGAGTGGCTGTGTGAAGGGGCAGCAGCATAACACGGTGGGTCATGGTGGCAATGGCAAGCGTAAGGCGAAGAACAGTTTAGAATTTGTGGCCAACACCAATACGCAGAATCATAATCAGCGTCGCAAAGGAAAGCCGACCCGGTTTGGTGGGACAAAGTTCAACCTTGAAGCCATGATGAACCAGCCTTGCCCAAAGCATGGTACACATGAAAAGCCGGCCAATCATCTATGGAAGGATTGCTTCATCATGAGGGAGTATTGGAATTCCAATTTTTTTCCAGAATAATCATGGCCCGAATGGCGGTTCAGGATCCGGCTCTCACGGGCCTGGCTTTGGTGGTGGCGGTTCAAATTCTGGTTTCCATGGCCAAGGTAATCAAGGTGGTTTCAATCAACAGTTTGGTCAAGGGAATCAGTAGCAGCAATCTGGTTATCAGAGTAATCCGAAGCAGCTGAATAGTGGACAATATCATGTGTTCACTACGAGCTTATGCAAACGAGATCAGAAGCTTCATAAAAGGGCGGTGAACTCAGTTGAGCCGACGGTTCTACGTTCCTTGATATGGTCTGAACATCTTATTCTTTGGAGCCGTGAGGATCACCCGCCCCGGGTTGACAATCCGAGTCAGTTGGCTTTGGTGGTTGCACCCCAGGTTGGAGGATACAGGTTTACTAAGGTGCTCATGGATGGAGGTAGCAGCATCAATATCCTTTACTAGGAAACTTTTCATTGTATGAGTTTGACTCAAAAGGATCTTAAGCCATCTAACACTGTTTTTCATGGCATGGTGCCTGGTAAATCAGCATACCCAGTGGGCAAGATAGCTTTGGAAGTGGCTTTTGGTGATGATCATGATTCTAGAGTTGAGACCTTGACCTTTGAGGTGGTTAAGATTAAGAGACCTTATCATGCTTTGTTTGGGAGGCCGACTTATGCCAAGTTTATGGCAATGCCTTGTGAGGGAGTCCTGGACTAAGGGGTCCTCGGGCGTCCGGCCTGTAAGCCATGGGCCGGACTGATGGGCTGTGAAGATACGAATACCGAAGACTGCAACCGTGTTTGGACAGGACTCTCCTTGGCGTGGAAGGCAAGCTTGGCGACCAAATATATAGATTCCTTTCTTTGTAACCGACCTTGTGTAACCCTAGATCCTCCCGGTGTCTATATAAACCGGAGGACTTAGTCCGGAGGATACTCATTGTCATAACCATACAAGCTAGGCCTCTAGGGTTTAGCCATTATGATCTCGTGGTAGATCAACTCTTGTAATACTCATATTCATCAAGATCAATCAAGCATGACGTAGGGTATTACCTTCATAGTGAGGGCCCGAACCTGGGTAAAACATTATGTCCCCTGTCTTCTATTACCATCGACCTTAGACACACAGTTCGGGACCCCCTACCCGAGATCCGCTGGTTTTGACACCAACATTGGTGCTTTCATTGAGAGTTCCACTGTGCTGTCGCCAAAAGGTTTGATGGCCCCTTCAACCATCAATAATGACGCTGTCCAAGGAGAAACTTTCCTCCCGGGACAAATCTTTGTGTTCGGCGGCTTCGCACTGCGGGCCAATTCGTTTGGCCATATGGATCAGATCGAAAGCTACGTCCCTGGCCATCAGGTCAGATTCGGGAGCTTGAACTACATTGCAGACATCCGTGGAGACTTGATCTACGCTGGATTCGAGGCCGCGGCTACCACTCCTGGTCACCCCGAGAGACATGACCTAAATCTGTCATCGGACTGCATCCAGGAGACAGCTCCTGTAACCGCTCTGGCCTTAGATCTGGAGCAGACTATGCCACACAAGGACGGGAGGCTCAACCCCGCCATGGAGGCCACAGATTCCCCGGCGTTGGAGCCGCACATAGACTTAACCTCACATGATACCTGTGCCACCGGAGCTCCGGACTTGTCTCCGACCGTAAGTTCCAACCATGTGAGCCCGCGGGCGCCGAACTTGATAGTTTATCGATCGTCGAATTCTGCGCCGCAGACATCTTCCAGCACTCGCCTTTGGGCGACATGCTAAACTCATTAAAAAACCTGTCCTTGACGGAGGACTCACAGCCGAACTATATTCGGTCGAAACTAGGGGCTGACGGTGGAGAATTTTGCTTCCCACCCGCCACCCACTTCATAGCCACGATCGAGGATTTGACTGACACACTTGATTACGACTCCGAGGACATCGACGGTATGGATGACGATGCCGAAGAATAAGAGGCCCAGAACCCGCCGTTCACCGGACGCTGGACGGCCACTTCCTCGTATGATGTATACATGGTGGATGCACCAAAGGAGAACAGAGGCGATGACAAGGAAGACCAATTGAGGATAAACCTTCCGAAATACAGTCCAAGCGCCGGCGTCAGCGGCGCCGCTCTAAGTCACGCCGCAGCAAAGACAGCAACACCAGCACAGGAGAAGATAACACTCCAGAAGGTGCCGAAGACAATGAAGACCCCGTTGAAACAGCTAATGAACAAGATGAATGGAATGATGGGCAGGTTAGCCCTGGTAAACAGGCCACACATGAAGATTCGGATGACGATAATTATCTTCCGCTCTCCGAGGATGAGGTGAGCCTCGACACCGAGGATTTCATCATGCCCGAGGAACCTCTTGAGCAGGAGCGCTTCAAGCGCCAGCTAATAGCCACTGCAAGGAGCCTGAAAAAGAAGCAGCAATAGCTTCAAGCTGACCAATATCTGCTCAATGATAAATGGACCGATGTCCTAGCAGCCGAAGAATATGGCCTCGAGCACCCAACCAAAAGCTACCCAAAGCGCAAATTGCTACCTCAGTTTGACGAGGAGGTGCCAGAATACATACCACCATTGTACAATGCAGCTGACTGACAACCACGTGGTCGGTACAAAACGGCAACTCATGCCGAACACCAGCCCGCCCCGCCTCATCGCACAAGTAGAGGTAAATTAGCCCATGGCCATGCATATGACCTCCGGCAAAACCTGAACAATAAAGTAGGACATACCAGATCAATCTACGGATCGCGAGGGCGTGCCTCGACACGCGACGACGACCACCTATTCGAACGTGACAAACCTAGTCATGCGCGGGCTGAAAACCGCAGACGGACTCCATCAGAGCTACGTCACGATACGGCCCGATATAGAGGCGCGCACACCCTCATTGCTTCACCAATGAGGTCATGGATGATGAATTCCCAGAAGGGTTCAAACCCGTGAATATAGAATCATATGATGGAACCACGGACCCCGCGGTGTGGATTGAAGACTTCATTATCCATATTCATATGGCCCACGGTGATGACCTTCACGCTATCAAATACCTCCCTTTAAAACTCAAGGGGTCAGCTCGGCATTGGCTAAACAGTCTGTTTGAAAATTCTATTTGGAGCTGGGAGGACTTGGAAGAGGCCTTTCTCGATAACTTCCAAGGTACATATGTTCGACCTCTGGACGCTGATGACTTAAGCCATATAGTTCAATAGCCCAGAGAGTCCGCCGGGAAATTTTGGACTAGGTTCTTAACTAAAAAGAACCAAATCGTCGATTGTCCGGATGTCGAAGCCCTAGCAGCTTTCAAACATAGCATCCGTGACGAATGGCTTGCTCGCCACCTCGGCCAAGAAAAGCCAAAATCCATGGCGGCCCTCACGGAACTCATGACCCGCTTTTGTGTGGGCGAGGACAGTTGGTTGGCCCGTAGCAAAAACAACGCAAGTGACGTCGGCACCCCTAAAGTTAAAAATAACAAAGACAAGTCTCGACGCAACAGATATAAGCGTCAAAACAACAGTGACAACACCGAGGATACGTCAGTCAATGCCGGATTCAGTGGCTCTAAGTCCGGTCAGCGGAAGAAGCCATTCCAAAAGAACAATTCAGGCCCATCCAGCTTGGACCGCATACTCGATCGTCCGTGCCAGATTCATGGCACCCCGGACAAAACCACCCAATCATACAAATAGAGATTGATGGGTTTTTAAACAGGCCGGCAAGTTAAACTCTTTGAATAGGGAAAAGGGATCGCAAAGCGAGGACGATGACGAAGAGCCCCGGCAACCGAACACAGGGGGACATAAGAAGTTTCCCCCTCAGGTTAAAACGGTGAACATGATATACGCTACCCACATCCCCAAGAGGGAGCGCAAGCGTGCGCTCAGGGACGTCTACGTGATAGAGCCAGTCGCCCCAAAATTTAATCCATGGTCGTCATGCCCGATCACTTTTGATCTCCAGGATCATCCGACCAGTATCCGTCATGGTGGTTCAGCTACACTGGTCCTAGACCCAATAATTGATGGGTTCCACCTGACTCGCATCCTTATGGACGGAGGTAGCAGCCTCAATCTGCTCTATCAGGATACAACGTGAAAAATGGGCATTAACCCATCACGGATCAATCCCACCAGGACTACCTTCAAAGGAGTCATACCAGGTGTAGAGGCCCACTGTACGGGCTCAATCACACTAGAGGTTGTCTTCGGATCTCCGGACAACTTCCGAAGCGAGGAGTTAATCTTCGATATCGTCCCCTTCTGCAGTGGCTATCACGCACTGCTCGGACGAACTGCGTTTGCTCGATTCAACGCAGTACCACACTATGCTTATCTCAAGCTCAAGATGCTCGGTCCACGCGGCGTCATAACGGTTAATGGAAATACGGAACGCTCCCTCTGTATAGAAGAGCACACAACTGCCTTAGTAGCAGAAGTACAGAGTGGCCTTCTCAAGCAGAACCTTAATTCGGCTGCCGAGCCCACGGACACCGCTAAGAGGGTCCGAACCACTCCGCAGCGGGAGAGCTCGGCTCGTCAGGAGCTCGACTAGCAATCCGGCCTCCGTCTCAGTCCCGATCAGGTGGTGGCATTCGTGCCACGCATACATAACTACGCACTCAAAATCCCATGGGCATTGACGGAGGCATAGCTAGGTTGTGGTCCATAGTACGGCTCAACCGACATCGGAGACACACATACTGTCACTTTTACTTGTTTCCTTTTCAGGCCTCAATCCCATAGGCCCCATCTGGTGGTCTGTTCATCGGTCCTCTTGAAGGATAAACACACCAAGACGACGAGAAACACAGCCATATGGGGGACTTTTTAGGTGATTCCGTTAACGATAACTCTACCCGTTTTTCAGAACCCACATGCAGCTCTCCTTTGGTTTAGGCATGTTAAATAGCCTGTTGCTTATCGCACTACTTGTATCAATGCGCCTTGATGTACTAATTAAATTACAATAAAAACAGTTTTCGGCTGGAGCTTTAGGACCCCAGCTTTTTACCTTTGCACCTTTTCTGTTTTCTTTCTCTTTTTTCTCTCAGCTCCCTTGTGGATAACCCTATTAGGTAGCACCCATACACTTTGGTACGTTTGATGTTTGCCAGGGGCTTCATAGCACCCCACATTACGGTAACAAAAGTTCGAACACTTTTTATAAGTATAGTTCTGCACCCCTAATTTAGCATTATATGCATTGGCTCCGAATCATGTCTTTGGTCAATAGTTGGGTTGCCCGGCTCCTGTGCTTGCTACCTTATGTTCCGCTATATTGGCTAAGGTAGTAAAGGGAGAAGTACTGCGATTGTGCCTTGGTTTACCCAAAGGAGCACCTCAGTAGAGAAAGCCGAAAACTGACTATCATGATGCGGTGAGAGCCGGTCAGCTGTTCGGAGGTTACAAACCGTTGGAGATTTCTTCCGCATTACGTGAAGGATTGGCACTTCCCGATCAGACGCTTATAGCACTAGTTCAGATACGAGGGGCTGCGCCCATGTTTTTATTGTCGAACTCCTATGGCTAAGTGAGGGCGTTACATCCGCATAGTCTTGTTGCCTGGTTCGTTGCGCTAAACAACTCCTTCAAGGACCATCTAATTGGATCAAGATTGTTTATATTCCATCCCGAACACCCCATACTACCTACGTGGGGGCAGAAGCCGACGACTGGCTAACCCTCAGATTTCATACAACACGGCCGCACAGGAAGTAAAAATTTAAAAACATAACAAGCATTATATTGCATAATCACTTTGTTTTATCATACAAGGTAGAGGGAGCTCAAATACATTCATTCAAAGATAGTGTCTTTCGCACAATGATCCGCAACAATGCGGGACCCCTCCAAGACATTGCCGAAGTATCGCTCGGGTGTGCGGTGCTCCTTGCCATCCGGCAGCCCCTCGGTCGCTAATTTGATAGGATCCAGCTTTGCCCACCAGACCTTGCAATTGGAGAAGGCCAGACGCGCGCCCTCGATGCATACGGACCGCTTGATGATGTCTAGCCGCGGACAGACATCCACCAGCTTCTTCATGAGGTCGAAATAGCTGCTGGGTATAGCTTCGGCTGGCCACAATCGGATTATCATGTCCTTCATGGCCAATTCGGCCACCTTGTGCAGTTCGACCAGCTGTTTCAGCTGATCGCCAAAGGACACCGGATGTTCTGGCGCGAGATATTGCGACCAGAACAACTTCTCCATGGAACTCCCTTCTTCGGCTCGAAAGAACTCCGCGACGTCGGTGACACTGTGTGGTAGATCAGCAAAAGCCCCTGGAGAATTCCGAATCCGGGTTAGTAAACAATATTTCATCTTCACACTCTTGCTTTGCATATTGAATGCCTTACCCGCCGCGATCTTCCTTGTCTCCTGGATTTCCTGGAGGGCGGCCTGGGCCTCATTCCGGGCTGCCTCCGCCCTTTGACAGGCCTTGGCAAGTTCGTCTTCTTGAGCCGACGCATCGCGCTCCAAGGTCTCGCACTTCCGCACCGCGTCTTGGAGCTCCTGTTGAACCTCGTTGACCTAGGCCTTGAGCTTTTTACGGCCGGCCTGCTCCTTGACAGCCTTCCCCTCGTCTTCGGCCAGGGCCTTTTTTAGGGCCTCGACCTTGGTCGTCTCTTCTGTATGCATCATGACACTTCGTCCAATATATATATCATTTTAATATTTTCAATACACATCAGGTTATGACATACCTTATTTTTCTTGGAGCTGCCTCTTCAATTGGCCCAGCTCCTCCTCGGCCTCCGCCAGTCTCCGCTCCAGTCCGGAGACTTCGGCAGTATGCGAGGCTGCGGCCAACAGCAATGCCTGTGCATACATTTCAGACAAATTTAGTTAGTTTCCTGCAATACAAGATTGATCCTCTGTCCGGCCTTTTCTTTCCGAACACCAGACAGTGTCTCAGGGGCTACTATCTACATTGGGATTTTCTCTTTTTTGTGCCGCTTACCTCAAAACCTGTCAGCAGGCTACTGCAGGCTTTGGTTAGTCCGCTCTTGGCGGACTGAACCCTTTCAATTACCGTTCCCATAAGGACACGGTGCTCACCCACAATGGAAGCGCCTCGCAGCGCTTCCAACAAATTGTTCGATGCCCCTGGTTGGATAGGGGTCACTGGCGGAATAGGCATCCCCCTTCTTTTGAAGAAGGTTGCGTGCCGGATTCTGGAGCCGCATCGGTCTCTGGAATTGAGTTCGGCTGAGGGCCGAACTAAATACGACCCTCCCCACCAGTCTCCATAGGGATTGATTCCCCCTGGTGTCTGGCGACGGGGGTTTCGCCTTCTGGCGCCTCCTGAGCCTCTCCCCGCCTGGAACAGTCCTTCGGGACAGCACCTCCACATCGTCCTTGGCCTTGGGGGAGTGAGCGGTCTGCGGTGAATCGCTGGTCATCGCCTTTAAGTCCAGCGAACCTCGTGATGAGGATCGCTAGGAGCTGTCGTGGGCTGGACTGTAATAGCATAACTAATTATATCAATACAGTGAAGAGGAAAGACTTGGTTTCTGGGCGGATATGAGTTCTAGCACTTACGATGCGGCCCAAGGCTTAGCGCGGGGGCGTCTCTCCGGACTGCTGTCGACGTCCCATGCGGAGTTATCCGCAAGGGAGATCTTCCCTTTCTTGGACATCTCCGCCTCCAGATTTGTGGAAGCCGCCCTCTTCTTCCTCCCCTCATCAGGGGGAGGGTTGTTCTCCTCCTCCTCATCATCGTCGTATTCCGTGGTAGAGGAGCAGGTATTGTCTTCGGACGTCGCATCCGAAGCGCCCTTGCGGTGGGGGACACTATGGACCCCCTTGGCCTTCCCTGTGGCCTTCTTCTCCGGTGCCTTATAGGGCGTCAACACCAGCATCTTCGCTTAACGCGGGATGACCAATTCTTCAGGCAACAGTGCCGGACATTGGATCCGCTTCGCCTTCTCCATCCACTCCTAAAGAAGCCATGATAATAAAAGCTTAGATATCGTCCTTGAAACAAGCAAGTAAAGGATGCAACAAATATTTACCTTGCTGGCGGAGCGATTAACGCTGTACCCGCGGTCCGAGGTTGTGGCCGACGGTGTCTCGTTGCCCTTGAAGAGAAACTTCCAAGTGTCTTCATGGGTTGTTTCGAAGAGCCTCTCTAGGGTTTGGTGCTTCTTCGGATTAAACTCCCATAGAGAGTGACTTTGGCTTTGGTAGGGGAGAATTTGGCGAACTAGCATCACCTAGATTACATCGACAAGTTTGACATCCTTGTCCACCATGCTTTGAATGCGTGTTTGCAGCACTGTCAGCTCGTCTGACGAACACCAGTTCGGGCTCTTCTCAACCCAGGAGGTGAGTCGCATGGGAGCTCCGGATTTGAATTTGGCAACCGCGGCCCAGGTGGCATCACGGGGTTCTGTAATGTAGAACCATTGTTTCTGCCATTCCTTGACAAACTCCACGAAAGTGCCTTTTGGCCAGGAGACGTTGGCCAGCTTGCTCACCATGGCGCCTCCGCACTCCGCATGCTGGCCATCCACCACCTTCGGCTTCACATTGAAGATTTTGAGCCACAGTCCAAAGTGGTGTTGGATGCGGAGGAAGGCTTCACACACAATGATGAACGCCGAGATATTGAGAAAGGAGTTTGGGGATAGGTCGTGGAAGTCTATCCCGTAGTAGAACATGAGCCCTCGGACGAAGGGGTGGAGTGGAAACCCTAACCCGCGGAGGAAATGAGGGATGAATACTACCCTCTCGTTGGGCTTCGGCGTGGGAACGATTTGTCCCTGGGCTGGAAGGCGGTGGGTGATTCCCTTCGCCTGATACCCGGCCGCCCGAAGCTCGGCGACATCCTCCTTCTTGACGGAGGAGGCCATCCACTTGCCTTAACCTCTAGATCCGGACATGGTTGGGTGCTTGCTCGAGTGGGAAACATATGAGAACTTGGGCGCTGGAGCTCAAGAGTGGAAGGGTGTCGGTGTCAAAACCGGCGGATCTCGGGTAGGGGGTCCCGAACTGTGCATCTAGGATCGATGGTAATATGAGACAGGGGACACAATGTTTACCCAGGTTCGGGCCCTCTCTATGGAGGTAATACCCTACGTCCTGGTTGATTGATATTGATGAATATGGGTGTTACAAGAGTTGATATACCACGAGATCGTGATGGCTAAACCCTAAAAGCCTAGCCTATAGGACTATGGTAATGAATGTGTCCTTTCCGAACTATCCCCTCCGGTTTATATAGACACCGAGGGGATCTAGGGTTTACATAGAGTCGGTTACATAAGAAGGAATCTTCATAGTCGGTCGCCAAGCTTCCTTTCCACGCCAAGGAGGGTCCAATCCGGACTCAGGTATAGTCTCCGACCTTCATGTCTTCATAGCCCATCAGTCCGGCCCAGTAGATAACAGGCCAGACGCCCGAGGACCCCTTAGTCCAGGACTCCCTCAGTAGCCCCTAAACTAGTCTTAAATAGTGAGGTGTTCGGCACACAAATTGTCTTCGGCATTGCAAGGCGGGTTCCTCCTTTAATTATCTCCAAGTGATGTATTCGGCCATCTGTTCCATGTTACCCCCCTTGGCTTCTACACGTTAAATAACTTCGCCTCCCACGCGTCAAGCGAAGGCGGAAGGTCAGGGTAATTTTGCAAATAACACCCCGCCTATGCAAGGGGAACGCCTATTAAAGAGATCGGATCCTAGATCCATTCGGCACCATATAAAGGAAATCCCTGGAAACTGCTTGGGAGAAACCATTCCAGCATGGCTAGCGTCCCCAGCTCCTCCACCCATTCCGGCCCAGAGAAAGGCCAGTGGGAGAGGTGTTCAGTGTCCCACAGTCAATTGACGGAGCTGCAGACGCAGGGATTTCTTCCCCCCGCAGATCTAGTTCCCGTTTGAGCGGGGCTAGATTCCTTCAACGGTGAGATTCAGGCAGAGGACTTCCCCAATCCATCTGGGGGATAGCTAGTATGTTTTGTCCCCTACTTGCCGAGGGGCATTGGATTTCCTATTCATCCGTTCCTTCGAGGGCTTCTAGAATACTATGGCCTTCAGTTGCACAACTTCACCCCTGCCTTCGTTCTGCACATCATGGGTTACATCGCTTTATGTGAATTATTCCTGGGTATCAAGGGTCACTTCGAGCTATGGAGGAAGTTGTTTTGCCTTGTCCCGTGCAAGCACGAGGGGTCCATGTTTGAAGTGTGCGGAGCCGAAGTATGGCGCATTGCTCAAACCGGATATCTGTCCGGTACACCAATGAAGGCATCCGAAGAATGGCCTTCTGAATGGTTTATATTGAGGACGTCGCGCTTCCCGACCCAGTTCGAAAGGGTCTTCCTGAATTTGCAAGTGTTCCACTGAAGAAACGCCATAGTTGGCGTCCTCAGAGTCTGGAAGAGGAGGACAGCACAGAAGTTCGCCAGCTTATGAGCAAGATAAAGATGCTCGCCCAGTCCGGACTTACAATAATCGAGGTAATGGAGATCTCCATAGTGCGTGGGGTTCAGCCGCTACAATATAGAGGACTGCCATGTGGCACTATAATGGAGAGGATGACGCTTCCTGTTATGGCTGAAAGGGTCCGGATACCCCCATCGCTCTGGCCAAAATATTGGTCCAGCTTTTTAAAGGGGAAGAAGAGGAGTTTCTTCGCATTAAGCACAAAGATGTGTATTCTATGTATAATCCTCCCAGTTGGGTAAGCTTCGATCCTTCGATTCTACTCATTCCCCTTCCGGATTACTTTTGATAAATTTCAAGTCTGTTTGTTATGGCAGCACTTGCGGAAGGTCACCGAAGGACTTCATAGTCCTGCCCCACAGCCAGAGACCCACAACCGGGAACTAGATCCTGGGTTTGAAGAGGATCTGGATATATTCGCGGTGCTCACGGGGTGAGTGTTCTTCCAGACAAGCTATGACAGCACAGAAGTGGGCATCACCGCAGACTACCCTGGCCTTCTTCCTGCTTCTCATGTAAATAATTAAGAACACCCTCTCTGAAAGAGTGCTCTTATTCCGTCTCACCCATCGCACTATATTGTGCTCCACAGGGGAGACGTTCGGCGATTTCGGAGAGATCGGCTCCCGCACCGGACAACCCTTCCAAGAGGAGAGCAAATGTAGATACGACCATGCCTTCATCGAAGAGATATGAATTTGCCAACCTGCCCTTGAGCAGTCACGTCCAACTGTGACCTTCCCGTTTTCCATTTGCTAGGAGGAAGACGCGCCGGACTATATTAGGGGGTCCGAGCGGCCGTACTTCCCACAACCAGGATTCAGATCCTGCCGTGAAGACGGGGGCTAATGGAGGGGCGACGCCGGGCTGTCCTCCAGCCGAGGACTAGGACGATGTATCCGTCACCAACTCGGAAGTGGAGAGTGCTATGAATCATCGGCATCGTTGGGCCATTTTACAAGATCCTGGCTTTACGGAAGGGGCGTTTAACGCCTTCAACGCAGCCGACACATACATCCGGGCTACTGGAGATGGGATTAGCAGGGCTGCAAAGCAACATTTGAAAGATGTGCATGTAAATTTGCTTTGTTTGACTATGATAACCATATGCCAGTAGCCCCCGAGACTTAAAGGAGTTGAAACAACTAATTTAAGGATCAATGTACAACCAAGTGCTTACGGAGAAGAATACCTAGCTGGCTCAGGAACTAGAAAAGTGTCAGCGCCAGCTGCTTGCTGCTAACGCCGAACTAGAGAAATACAAGGCATCTCCAGGTAATATTTTCCTCCATCGAAAATTCATAAGGATACACCAATCTTGTGAATCTTGGTTCTAATCTTTGTGTTGGGTCATTTAGACCAAGTTCGAGAGCAGCTTGACGCTGCTCGAGGCGAAGAACATGGAGCCAAAAAGCTACTAGCAGCAGGCGAGCATGTATTGACAAAGGTTGTTGAAGAGAAAAAGAAACTCCAGGATTCGAACATCAACCTGCGCGAAGAACTGAAAGATGTGCGAGCGCAACTAGCCGACTCTGTGAAGGAGAACAAGAAGCTCCGAGGCGGCATATTCAGTATGTGGCCGCTTTTATCTTACAACAGTTTGGAGGTAGCGGAGCTGATATAGCTGTAATTGCAGGTGTGTTGACGAACCGCCCCGAAGAGGAAGTGTCCGGATCATCAAATGATCTTCTGCAGGAGCTGTCGCAGTTGCATGAGCAAGCTCGGCAGGCTATGCGGAGTGTAGCCAAGGCTTTATGGCCATCCGACTCCCCTCCAGGAAGCATGGAAAAGCTGGTAGAGTTGTTCAAGGGAGCGTGGCGGCATATCCGGCTGTGGAAGATATCTGCCTGCCGAGAGGGTGCGCGAGAGGCCTGGGCCATGGTGAAGACGCGCTATACCAAGCTGGATCCTAATCACATGGCTCGTGTCGGGCCGGTAGGGCCGAATGGGGAAGAAATTCCCGTTAGTATAGTATATGACCAAGTAGAGGTGGCCGCCAAATATTCCCGATAGGATTGTAAGTTAGAATGCCTGTTGAAAGGTGTAGATGAAGAGGTGTTCAAGTTCAAATGATTGTGTACTTTCCTCATCTAGCTCAATTGTATATCATTTGTCATGGCAGACCTTTTCGCTTCAACCTCCGGACTCTAAGGTGCGGAGTGTTTCCGAATACCGTCGCGGTCGAATAGGCCGGGGTATGCTTGGAAAACTAGGCGTAGGGGTCATAGTTGCTTGAGTAGACAAGTTGTATCCGGCTAGCTATGGTATATTGCATGAAGGTCGTAAGAAACATCTTCCAGAGAGAATAGTTCCGTTAAGGGTTCCTTTCCCTGGGTGTGCATGCATTTGATGTACATGTCCGAATTGTGATGCGAGCACCACAGTTTGTATAACTTCTGGGGGTGCACAATGGAGTGAGTTTAGAAAACATCTTTAATTCACCGACCGAATATTCCCTTAAGAACGCTAGCTTTCGGCTTCACCCAGTCTGAGGTACACATCCGGATGACCCGGCAGTAACAATCGCAGAGGTGCTCCCTTTATGCCCTAGTCAAACTAACGAGAACGTAGGGCATAAGCACAGGAGCCAGGCAACCCAGCTTGGCCAAAACTTAAGTCATATCGATGCATATAGTGGCGAAGAAAAGGTACATATGGAAAAACTCATATGTGAGGAGCTTAATGCTCGAGGAATGATAAGAACTTCTGTCCGAGAAGCCCCCAGGTACAAGTAACATACGTGTTTAAAGATGTATGTGTCGATGTTGTGCGGTCTGGCCGTACCGAAGCTTTAAAGCAAGAAAGAAGAAGATAATCGACAAAGAGAGATAAAAAATAATGGAAGCTACAGGGGAGGAGGAGACGAACACGGGGTTTGGCGCTAGGCATAGAATCTTCGGAGTCTGCCCGCGTTCCAGGGGTTCAGCTCGAGGCGATTGTCTAATGCATCGCAAAGACGGTACGCCCCTCCGATGAGGACTTCGTCAATTATGAAGGGACCCTCCCATTTTGGCTTGAGTTTGTCCTTTTTCTTCGTCGGCAGGCGTAGAATGAGTTCGCCAACGTTGTAAGTCTTGGCCCGTACTTCTCTGCTTTAATATCTTCGAGCCTGGTGTTGGTAAAATACTGAACGGGCTTTTGCGACATCGCGTTCCTCCTCTAGGGCATCTAGGCCATCCTGCCGATCAAGCTCGGCTTCTCTCTCTTCGTACATACGGACTCGGGGTGAGTCGTGAATAATATTGCAGGGCAATATGGCCTCTGCGCCATACACCATGAAGAAAGGTGTGTATCCGGTAGAGTGGTTGGGCGTGGTCCGCAGCCCCCAGAGTACGGAGTCAAGCTCCTCAACCTAGTGCTTGTCTGATTCTTTCAAGGACCGCACTAGTCTGGGCTTGATGCCGCTCATAATGAGACCGTTGGCCCGTTCGACTTGACCGTTTGTTTGTGGGTGGTAGACGGAGGCGTAGTCGAGTTTAATACCCAGATTAGTACAGCACGTTTTTACCTCGTCGGCTGTGAAATTGGAGCCGTTGTCAGTGATGATGTTGTGTGGGACACCATAACGGTGCACAACACCGGATATGAAGTCTATCACCGGGCCGGATTCGGCCATTTTGATCGGCTTAGCCTCTATCCACTTAGTGAATTTGTCCACCATAACTAGTAGATATTTTTTCTTATGGCTTCCCCCTTTAAGGGGTCCGACCATATCGAGTCCCAGACCGTAAAAGGCCAAGTGATGGGGATTGTTTGTAGGGCGGTGGGGGGCATATGACTTTGATTGGCAAAGAGTTCGCATCCGATGCAACGTTGGACAAGGTCCTGTGCATCTTCTCGGGCCGTCGGCCAGTAAAATCATGTACGGAAAGCCTTGCTAACAAGGGCCCAAGCTGCAACGTGGTGACCGCCGAGTCCGGCATGGATTTCAGCCAAGAGCTGCCGACCCTCTTCCTCGGATATACATCGTTGTAGGACTCCGCTGGCGCTTTTCTTGTAGAGCTCTCCATCATGAACCTTGTAGGCTTTTGAATGCCGGACAATGCAGCGGGCCTCATTCTGGTCCTCAGGAAGCTCTTTCCTGTTGAGGTAGGCCAGGAAGGGTTCGGTCCATGGGGCAATGACTGCCATGATGAGATGCGCCGATGGTGTTATTTCGATGGCTGTGCCCCCGGCGACGTCGGTGTTTCCGGGATCTTGGATTATGTTTGATTCTGGACTTGTATTGCCATTTTCCCCTGCCACACCACGGATGGCTTAAAGAGCCTTTCCAGGAAAATATTAGGTGGGACAGGTTCGCGCTTAGCGCCGATACGAGCAAGAACGTCCTCCGCTTGATTACTTTCTCGGGCCACATGATGGAACTCGAGTCCTTCAAACCGGTCCGACATTTTGATGACTGCATTATGATACGCTGCCATCTTTGGATCTTTAGCGTCAAAATCTCCATTTATTTGAGATATTGCGAGGTTCGAGTCCCCGCGTACCTCTAGGCGTTGTATGCCCATGGAGACAGCCATCCGGAGACCATGTAATAAGGCCTCGTATTCGGCTACGTTATTGGAGTCTGTGTATAGTATTTGGAGAACGTACTAGTCGACGTCTCCTGTAGGGGACGTTAAGACGACCCCCGCTCCTAATCCTGCCAGCATTTTGGAGCCGTCGAAGTGCATGACCCAATTGAGTATGTGCTGTACTCTTTAGGGAGTTTGCCTCTGTCCATTCGGCGACGAAGTCGGCCAATACTTGGGACTTGATGGCTCGGTGTGGTTTATATGTGATATCGAATGGGAGGAGTTCGATGGCCCATTTGGCAATCCAGCCTGTAGCATCGCGGTTGTTTATGATGTCATTGAGGGGTACTTTGGAGGCCACCGTGATCGAACACTCCTGGAAGTAGTGACGGAGCTTTCCGGATGCCATGAAGACCACATATGCTATATTTTGATAATGAGGGTACCGGGATTGCATGGTGTAAGGACAGTGGATACGTAGTATACTAGCTTCTGAAGCGGGAATTTATGTCCGTTCTGTTCTCATTCGACGACGAGTATGGCGCTCACTACATGGTGTGTTGCCAATATGTATAATAACATCAGTTCACCGGCGTTTAGTACGGCCAGTATTGGATTGCTCGCAAGAAGGGTTTTTATTTCCTCCAATCCGGCTGTTTCCGCGTCCGTCCACTCGAAGTGGTCGGTTCGCCGTAGAAGGCGATAGAGTGGCAGTGCCTTTTCTCCCAATCCGGAGATAAAGCGGCTTAGAGCTGCTACGCAACCTGCAAGCTTTTGAACTTGCTTAAGATCTGTTGGCCTAGCCAGTTGTGACAGAGCTTAAATTTTGGCTGGGTTTGCTTCGATTCCTCTATTGGAGACGATGAAACCCAGTAGTTTTCCAGCGGGGACGCTGAAGACACACTTTTCCGGGTTGAGTTTAATGTCATATGCCCGGAGGTTGTCGAATGTAAGACGTAAGTCGTCTATTAGTGTTTCAACGTGCCTGGTTTTGACGACAACATCATCGACATAAGCTTCTACTGTTTTGCCAATCTGTTTCTCCAGGCATGTTTGAATCATGCGTTGGTACGTGGCGCCTGTGTTTTTGAGCCCAAAGGGCATGGTGTTGAAGTAGAATGGCCCGTATGGGGTGATAAATGCTGTTGCGGCTTGATCGGACTCCTTCATTTTGATTTGATGGTATCTGGAATATGCATCAAGGAAACACAATGTGTCGTGTCTTGCAGTGGCGTCGATGATTTGATCAATGTGGGGGAGGGGGAAGGGATCCTTAGGTCAAGCCTTATTGTGGTCTTTGAAATCGATGCATAGGCACCAGGATTTGTCCTTCTTTGGTACCATCACCAGGTTTGCCAACCAGTCCGAGTGTTTGATTTCTCTAATGAATCCGGCCTCGATGAGTTTGGCCAGCTCTTCCCTCATTGCTTGTCGCTTAGATTCGGAGAAGCGCCGTAGTGATTGCTTGACCGGTTTGAACCCCTTTAATATGTTGAGGCTATGTTCGGCCAGCTCGCGTGGGATCCCTGGCATATCTGAAGGGTGCCAGGCGAATATGTCCCAGTTTTCGCGCAGGAATTCTCGTAGTGTGGTGTCAACTATTGGGTTCAGTTGAGATTCGATAGACGCTGTCTTCTTGGGGCCCATTGGGTGGACCTGGAATTTGACTATTTCCTCTGCAGGTTTAAATGATGTGGATTTAGGGCGTTTGTCGAGGATTACGTCGTCCCTGTCCACCGTGGAGCATAGTGCAGTTAATTCATCAGCTGCGAGGGCTTCGGATAGCTCCTCCAAGGCCAGGGATGCGGTTTTGTTTTCGGCACAGAGTGCTATGTCCGGATCACTGATGAGAGTGATTATACCGTTTGGTCCGGGCATCTTGAGCTTCATATACCTGTAATGGGGTATGGCCTGAAAGCGTGTAAAAGCATCCCGCCCCAATAGGGCATGATATCCTCTCCTGAAAGGGGCCACTTGGAAAGTTATTTCTTCGGACCGGTAGTTCTCTGGCGTGCCGAATACTACGTCAAGTGTGATTTTTCTCGTGCACCGCGCCTCCCGACTAGGAATAATTCCTCGGAAGGTTGTGTTGCTTTGCATGATGCGGCTCCTGTATATTTCCATTTTATGGAGTGTGTCCTCATAAATGAGGTTTAGTCCGCTGCCGTCGTCCATGAGGACCTTGGTAAGTCGAAACCCGTCCACGATGGTACTGAGGACTAACGCAGCTGGCGCTCGCACTGTTCTGTACTTTGGTTCATCGCTGGCATTGAATGTTACAGCTGTGTTGTTCCAGGGGTTTATCATAGCAATTTGGGAGACTTCGGCGAGCTCGAGGAGCGCCCTTTTGCACTTGTTATTTGAAGCGAATGTCTCAAAGACCGTCAATACTCTTGAGTTATCGTCCACTGGGGGATGCTGTTCTGAGTCGTCCTTGATAAGGATATCCTCGCTGCTTTTGGCTACCTGTCGTAGTATCCAACATGCTCTAAGGCTGTGGGTTGCCACGGTATCTGGTGTTGTATGTATTTTGCATGGGCCATCTAGCCACCCGGTCAGAACGGTGCCGTGCCGCATAGCGGTTTTGTGTTTCTTGACTGTTGGACTGGGCGTGCCGCGAGGGTGCGCCCTTTTCGCCTGTAGGAGGAGTTGAGTTGGGACTGGCAGTTCCCAGCGAGCTGCCTGAGTTTTCTAGGTGCTCTCCATCGCACTGTATTTTTGTACGATGGCTGCTAAGTCAGCGAATTTCAGTATGCGGCGGCGATTGATGGTGTTGAGGATTCCTTCATCCGCGCAATTGTTGCAGAACGTTGATATTGCGTCTTTGTCATGGCAATCTTTTACCTTGTCCTTGACAAGGAGGAATCTGTCCCAGAAGTGGTGGACTGTTTCCTGAGACTGCTGTTTTATGCTCACGAGAGTGTCTAAATCTGGGTGGGTGGGTGGATTAAATCCGAACCCCGACCCGGCCGATTATCCGGAGTCTGATGATCTTCCGGGCTTAACAGTCCAGGTTCCGGAATACCTTCTGATTGTTTAGGACCGTCGTCTGATGCTATGTTCGGAAGGCTGGTCGCATCCTTTCGCGGGTGGGTATCCGACTTTTCCTGGTCGGCGACCCGGACATAGTCCGTCTTCAGTATAGGAGAAAACTCATCGTCCTGCTCCACGACTACCGCAATCTGGTGGGTGACCGGTAGGGTCTCGATTTCTCCTTGATCGGTTTTAAGCCCGATCCGGTCGTAGTCTATGGATATTCCCATAGCAGCAATGCGATCTAGGAGTTCGTTCAAAGAAGAAAGCTCTGCCGGATCCATCTTCTTGGAGTGGTCGAAGTTGATGTGAAGGGGGTTTTCGATGGCCCGAGAGGTCATCGTCGGCTCAACGGCCAAACGGGTGATCATAGTAAAGCCGCCCAATAGGAGGGTTTGACCCGGGGCCAGAGCTCCTCCAGGGGTGATGTTGTCTTTAGGGACAAGGCGAGCCATCGAGCCTTTTGTCGACGTCATGGTGGAACTCTCAATGAAAGCACCAATGTCGGTGGCAAAACCGGCGGATCTCGGGTAGGGGGTCCCGAACTGTGCGTCTAGGATCGATGGTAACAGGAGACATGGGACACAATGTTTACCCAGGTTCGGGCCCTCTCTATGGAGGTAATACCCTACATCCTGCTTGATTGATATTGATGAATAGGGGTGTTACAAGAGTTGATCTACCACGCGATCATGATGGCTAAACCATAAAAGCCTAGCCTATAGGACTATGGTAATGAATGTGTCCTTTCCGGACTATCCCCTCCGGTTTATATAGACACCGAGGGGATCTAGGGTTTACATAGAGTCAGTTACATAAGAAGGAATCTTCATAGTCGGTCGCCAAGCTTGCCTTCCACGCCAAGGAGAGTCCAATCCGGACTCAGGTATAGTCTCCGGCCTTCATGTCTTCACAGCCCATCAGTCCGGCCCACTAGATAAGAGGCCGAACGCTCGAGGACCCCTTAGTCCAGGACTCCCTCAAAGGGCAGAGGAAGAGAGAAGGCATGGGTGAAGAAAAGGGATTCTTATCTCCTTATAAAGGTAGTAAATATTGAATGCCTCCCCACTCGCCTAGAAATTCGCCTACTCCCAAGGGCTGTATAAACGGCACGGTTGGGTTACCCACGCCCGTATTGATGAGGATCCCGCAATAAGAGGACACGATCTCTGCTTCGACAAGACGTGCCAAGGAAATCGCATCTCGAAACACGGGATGGCAGACGAAACGGTTCGATATAGTGGTCGGGCAGACGTAATGTCATGTTGTAAAAAAGTTGTCAGCAGATTGGACTCGTGGAATATTATATTCTCTCTACGGTTGTGTGTGGTGTGTGTTACAGGTCCGGACACGTGCAATACATCCGAAGACTACCTTGGAGTTCGGAAGGAGGAACCCTCCTTGCAATGCCGCAGATAGATCTACGTGCCAGATACCTTGTCATCGAAGCCAGGTTCAGGGGCTACTGAGGGAGTCCTGGACTAAGGGGTCCTCGGGCGTCCGTCCTGTTAGCCATGGGCCAGACTGATGGGATGTGAAGATACGAAGACCGAAGACTACACCCGTGTCCGGACAGGACTCTCCTTGGCGTGGAAGGCAAGCTTGGCGACCAAATATATAGATTCCTTTCTTTGAAACCGACCTTGTGTAACCCTAGATCCTCCCGATGTCTATATAAACCGAAGGACTTAGTCCGGAGGATACTCATTATCATAACCATACAAGCTAGGCCTATAGGGTTTAGCCATTACGATCTCGTGGTAGATCAACTCTTGTAATACTCATATTCATCAAGATCATTCAAGCAGGATGTAGGGTATTACCTCCATAGAGAGGGCCCGAACCTGGGTAAAACATTGTGTCCCCTGTCTCTTGTTACCATCGACCTTAGACACACAGTTCAGGACCCCCTACCCGAGATCCACCAGTTTTGACACCAACACCTTGTTACATTTATCTGTAGCTCAAGGTGCCGGGTTACAAGGGCACTATCACTATGTATGGCAACATGAAGATAGCCTTGGAATGTGAATAAGGCGATGCTGCTTATGCTAAGTCTGTTTGTGCAACTGAGGAGTTGAAGTTTTATAAAGACAATGTTGATCCAGCGGATATCACACCTGTGAAGAAGCCAAGTACAGAGCATGATCCTCTATTGAAATTTAAGTCGGCGGATGACACTAAATTGGTTGATTTTGTTCTAGGCAATTCATCCAAGCAGTTCAGCATCAGCGCTAATCTGGATCCAAAATAGGAAAGCGCGCTCATCGAGTTCATCCGTGAGAACCAGGACATCTTTGCATGGAAGCCTTTAGACATGCTAGGTGTACTGATAACCCACAAGTATAAGGGATCGCAATAGTTTTTGAGGGTAGAGTCTTCAACCCAAATTTATTGATTCGACACAAGGGGAGCCAAAGAATATTCTCAAGTATTAGCAGCTGAGTTGTCAATTCAACCACACCTAGAAACTTAATATCTACAGCAAAGTATTTAGTAGAAAAGTAATATGATAGTACTGGTAATGGTAGCAAAAGGTAATGATAACAAAAGTAATGTTTTTGGTATTTTGTAGTGATGATAGCAATTGCAACGGAAAAGAAAATAAGCAAAGAACAATATATGGAAAGCTCGTAGGAAATGGATCGGTGATAGAGAATTATGCCGGATGTGGTTCATCATGTAACAGTCATAACCTAGGGTGACACAGAACTAGCTCCAATTCATCAATGTAATGTAGGCATGTATTCCGAATATAGTCATACGTGCTTATGGAAAATAACTTGCATGGCATCTTTTGTCCTACCCTCCCGTGGCAGTGGGGTCCTAGTGGAAACTAAGGGATATTAAGGCCTCCTTTTAATAGAGTATTGTACCAAAGCATTAACACATAGTGAACACATGAACTCCTCAAACTACGGTCATCACAGGGAGTGGTCCCGATTATTGTCACTTTGGGGTTGCCGGATCATAACACATAGTAGGTGAGTATAGACTTGCAAGATAGGATCAAGAACTCACATATATTGATGAAAACATAATAGGTTTAGATCTGAAATCATGGCACTCGGGCCCTAGTGACAAGCACTAAGCATAGCAAAGTCATAGCAACATCAATCCCAGAACATAGTGGATACTAGGGATCAAACCCTAACAAAACTAACTCGATTACATGATAAATCTCATCCAACCCATCACCGTCCAGCAAGCCTACGATGGAATTACTCACGCACAGCGGTGAGCATCATGAAATTGGTAATGGAGGATGGTTGATGATGACGATGGTGACGGATTCCCCTCTCCAGAGCCCCGAACGGACTCCAGATCAACCCTCCTGAGAGGTTTTAGGGCTTGGCGGCGGCTCCGTATCGTAAAACGCGATGAATCATTCTCCTTTATTTTTTCTCCCCGAAAGTGAATATATAGAGTTGGGGTTGAGGTCGGAGGAGCTCCAGGGGGCCCACGAGGTAGGGGGCGCGCCCAGGGGGGTAGGCGCGCCCCCACCCTCGTGGCTAGGGTGTGGCCCCCCTGGTCTTGATCTTTTGCCAGTATTTTTTATTATTTCCAAAAAGACGCTCCATGGAGTTTCAGGTCATTCTGAGAACTTTTGTTTCTGCACATAAATAACACCATGGCAATTCTGCTGAAAACATCGTCAGTCCGGGTTAGTTCCATTCAAATCATGCAAGTTAGAGTGCAAAACTAGGGCAAAATTCTTTGGAAAAGTAGATACGATGGAGACGTATCAACTCCCCCAAGCTTAAACCTTTGCTTGTCCTCTTAACATCTTCAGCTTTAATACCCTTTTGTTTCATGGATTTCTTTGCCTCTTGCATATCTTCAGGACTGAGAAATAGAACACCCCTTTTCTTCGGAGTTGGTTTAGGAATAGGTTCAGGAGTTAGCTGAGGAAGTGTCCAATTATTTTCATTTTTCAACATATTATTCAATAGAATTTCAGATCCATCCGGTGTTGTTTCCCTGAAAACAGAACCAGCACAACTATCCAGGTAATCTCTGGAAGCATCGGTTAGTCCATTATAAAAGATATCAAGTATTTCATTTTTCTTAAGAGGATGATCAGGCAAAGCATTAAGTAATTGGAGAAGCCTCCCCCAAGCTTGTGGGAGACTCTCTTCTTCCATTTGCACAAAATTATATATATATATCCCTTAAAGCAGCTTGTTTCTTATGAGAAGGGAAATATTTAGCAGAGAAGTAATAAATCATATCCTGGGGACTATGCACACAACCAGGATCAAGAGAATTAAACCATATCTTAGCATCACCCTTTATTGAGAACGGGAATATTTGAAGGATATAGAAGTAGTGAGTTCTCTCATCATTAGTGAACAGGGTAGCTATATCATTTAATTTAGTAAGATGTGCCACAACAGTTTCAGATTCATAGCCATAAAAAGGATCAGATTCAACCAAAGTAATTATATCAGGATCAACAGAGAATTCGTAATCCTTATCAGTAACATAGATAGGTGAAGTAGCAAAAGCAGGGTCGGGTTTCATTCTAGCATTAAGGTATTGCTGCTTCCATTTAGATAATAACCTTTTTATATCATATCTATCATTGCAAGCAAGAAGAGCTCTAGCAGATTCTTCATCCAGAACATAACCCTCAGGAACAACCGGCAATTCATATTTATTAGGGGAAGAGTCTTCATCATCACTTTCATCAATATTATCAGTTTCAAACTTTCAATAATTTCATTCTCTCTAACCCTAGCAAGTTGTTCTTCAAGAAATTCACCAAATGGCATAGTAGTATCAAGCATAGAAGTAGTTTCATCATAAGTATCATGCATAGCAGAACTGGCGTCATCAATAACATGCGAAATATCAGAATGAATAGCAGAAGCAGGTTTAGGTGTCGCAAGCTTACTCAAAACCGAAGGTGAATCAAGTGCAGAGCTAGATGATAGTTCCTTACCTCCCCTCGTAGTTGAGGGATAAATCTTGGTTCTTGGATCTTTCAAGTTCTTCATAATGATAAGCAGATATAAATCCCAAGTGACTCAAAGAATAGAGCTATGCTCCCCGGCAACGACGCCAGAAAATAGTCTTGATAACCCACAAGTATAGGGTATCGCAACAGTTTTCGAGGGTAGAGTATTCAATCCAAATTTATTGATTCGACACAAGGGGAGCCAAAGAATATTCTCAAGTATTAGCAGCTGAGTTGTCAATTCAACCACACCTGGAAACTTAATATCTGCTGCAAAGTATTTAGTAGCAAAGTAATATGATAGTAGTGGAAATGCTAGCAAAAGGTAATGATAACAAAAGTAATGTTTTTGGTATTTTGTAGTGATGATAGCAATAGCAACGGAAAAGTAAATAAGCGAAGAACAATATATGGAAAGCTCGTAGGGCAAACGTGTTTGGAAAAGTAGATACGACAGAGACGTATCATGTACCGAGGGAACTCGCTGAGCACACTCTCAATATTGATCCAAAGTTTAAACCAGTCAAGCAATTCCTTCGTCGGTTTAATGAAGAGAGTAAGGCCATTGGTGAAGAAGTGACCCGGCTCTTGGTGGCTGGGTTCATCGTTGAAGTTTTTCATCCTGAATGGTTGGCTAACTCGATGCTGGTACTTAAGAAAAATGGTACTTGGTGCATGTGTGTGGTTTACACAGACCTTAACAAGGCATGTCCGGCTGATCCTTTTGCTCTCCCCCGTATTGATCAGATTATTGATGCTACGGCGGGTTGTGGGCGTTTGAGTTTTTTGGATGCTCATTCTGGGTATCATCATATCAAGATGGCAGTTAAGGACCAGGAGAAGACAACCTTTATCACTCTTGTTGGATCCTTCTATTATGTGTCTATGCCCTTTGGGCTCAAGAGTGCCCAGGCGACTTACCAGTGGTGTGTTCAAAATTGCCTCCATGATCAGATTGGATAGAATGTTCATGCTTATGTGGATGATATTGTTGTGAAGTCCAGGAAGAAGGAAACCTTGATAGATGATTTAAAAGAGACATTTGACAATCTCTGGGTCTACAAGATGATACTTAACCCGACCAAATGTGTCTTTGGTGTACCATTAGGCAAGCTCTTGGGAAAGGGGCATTGAAGCTAACCCGGAGAAAATCAAGGCCATCACTTCCTTGGCTAAACCAGCATGTATTAATGATGTTCAGCGTCTAGCGGGTCGTATTGCAGCCTTAAGCCAGTTCATATGCCGGTTGGTTGAAAAAGCTATCCCTCTATACCAGATGATGAAGAAAACAGATCACTTTACAGTGATGCTGCTGACCAGGCGTTTGAAACCTTGAAGAAACAGTTAGCTGAGCCGCCGATCCTTGCTGCCCTATTGATAAAGATCCCTTACTGTTATATGTGGCTGCTAATAGCCGAGCTGTCAGTGTGGCAATTGTTGTGGAAAGGAAGGAATCAGGCAAGGAATATCCGATTCAGCGGCCGGTTTATTACATCAGTTAGGTTCTCATAGAGTCCAAGCAGAGATATCCACATTAGCAAAACTGGTATATGGGGTGTTTATGGCTAGTCAAAAGCTCAAGCAATATTTCCTTGGTCATCCCATCACTGTGGTTAGTTTTGCTCCTTTAGGGATATCATTCAGAATAGAGAGGCCAGAGGCCGGGTAGCTAAATGGGCCATTGAGCTTGGACTCCATGGTTTGAAGTATATGCCTCGGACGGCTATTAAGTCTCAAGCACTCATGGATTTTATCAATGACTGGACTAAGTTGCAGATGCCCGAGGAGAAGCCAGATAGCACATATTGGACTATCCACTTCGATGGATCCAGGCAATTGGATGGCTCGGGGGCTGGAGTTGTTTTGACTTCCCCACGAGGTGATAAATTTTGTTATGTTTTAAGGTTGATGTTCCCTTGTACTAACAATGCAGCTGCGTATGAAGCCTTACTCCATGGTCTTCGGATTGCTAAGGAGATGAATCTAAGCCGGGTGAGGTGTTTTGGCGACTCAGATTTGGTGGCTCAACAAGTTTCAGGCACTTGGGATTCTAAGGACCCACTCATAGCGGCTTATCGCAGCGAGGTTGATGCTATTGCTGGTCATTTCAAAGGTCATCAAGTGGAACATATTGATCGTAGGAGAAATGAGGTGGCTGAACCTTTGAGCCGGTTAGGGTCCCAGCGTAAGCCGGTGCCACCTAATGTCTTCCTTGATATTTTATATAACCCTTCAGTCAAGTTGCCTACGGAGGAAGATCTTGCTATTCCTGACCCGGAGGCACAATTGGTGGCGGCTCTTCATGCTATTCCTAATTGGATAGTTCTATATTTGGCTTATATGACCCGAGGAGAGTTACCCGAAGATCAAAATTTAGCCAGACAGATAACTCGGCGGTCTAAGTCAATGACTATTGTGAATGGAGAGTTGCATCATTGCAGTGCCAGAGGGGCGTTTCAACATTGTGTTTCTCCTGAAGAAGGTCGTGAGATTCTATGAGAGATTCATGAAGGAGATTATGGTCATCATGTCGTCTCTAAGTCTCTTGTAGCCAAGGCTTTCCGTCATGGATTTTATTGGCTGACGGCTCATGCTGGTGCAGAGGATTTGGTCATCAAATGTGATGGCTGTCAGAAATTTTCAAGACGAGTTCATGTGCCGGCTCAAGAATTACGGATGATTTCAATTACTTGGTCGTTTGCTGTCTGGGGGCTGGATATGGTTGGACCTTTCAAGCGGTCCAAAGATAAAAAGACCCACCTTTTGGTGGCGGTTGACAAATTCACAAAGTGGGTTGAGGCAGAGCCGGTTAGTAAGCGTGACGCTGCAACAGCAGTTCAGTTCATAAAAAAGTGATTTTCTGGTTTGGTTTTCCTCACAGTATTATAACTAATAATGACACTAATCTGTCCAAGGGTGCTATGAAAGAATTTTTTCAATGAGAGCATATTCGTCTGGATGTATCATAAGTGGCTCACCCCCAGTCCAATGGTCAAACTGAAAGAGCCAATCAAGAAATTTTGAAAGGCATCAAGCCTTGGCTTATGGTCCCTTTGCAGAGGACGCCAGGTTGTTGGGTGGAGGATTTGCCCTCAGTACTATGGAGTATCAATACTACCCCCAACATATCTACGGGTTACATGCCTTTTTCATGGTTTACGGAGCAGAGGCGGTTCTCCCTAGTGACATCCGTCACAACTCGCCCCGTGTGGCGACTTATGTTGAAGCTAATAATGAAAAAGCACATTAGTATGCTTTTGACCTGTTGGATGAGGAGCGTGACCATGCGGCGGCTCGTTCGGCGATTTACCAGCAAGATCTGCGTCGTTATCACAGCCGCCGGGTTAAAACCAGAACCTTTCAAGAAGGTGATTTGGTGCTCCGGCTTATCCAGGATCAAACTGATATGCACAAGCTATCCCCACCTTGGGAAGACCCTTTGTGGTCAGCAAAAATCTGAACAATGGGTCATACTACCTTATCGATGTTCGAGACCACAAGGACTCACGCACGTCGGAGGAGGAGACCCGCCGGCCGTGGAATATTGCTCATCTTAGGCCTTATTACACTTGAGCCACCGGCTCTTCTAATGTACATATTTTCTCCATGTATATATTATGATGAATATAATAAAGCCGACATCCCTGATAATTCAGGGTCTCTATCATTTCATTTCTGAGAATAATGAGTCTTTATTGTCACTTCATATGATCACTTGGGGGCTTCTTGCTCATTGAGCATAGCTATGATTACCCTCTTGATCCGGCTTGTACGCCATGATTGCCAAATACTTGGGGGCTTCCTGCTCATTGAGCATAGCTATGATTACCCTACCGATCCGACTTATACGTCTGGACTCAATTATTACTTGGGGGCTCCTTGTTAATGAATAGAGCTTTGTTGACCCTTGTAATAGGCTTGGACGCCAGGTGTATTCACCAAAAAATCCGGGTTATCCTGCCTTTGTTTGCCTGCCACTCTGACCAGGTAATCCTGGAATGACTCATTGTACTCTTGACAATCAATCTTCTAAGAAGACTCTGTGTTTTTCAAAGTTAAAACAGCGATTGGTCATGTGAGGTCCGGCTTATGGGTTTGAATTAAGGTTTGACTCAGCGGCCGCGTGGCCCTTGAATAACGCTTGTTATGTAGGCTTGGCAGCCTATGCATGCCTTGTTTTCTGTTTGTTCTGGTTTTTATTTGATTTTTTGAATATTGATCTTTTCTGCCGTGTTGATACATGGTTTAAAACTGATAAAGGTCATGTTTGCCTTATGGTTCATATATGAATCTAACCAAAGTTTTTTAGTAACCCAGCCCAGTTTTGGACTTTAATTCGCCGGTGTATGATGATTATGTGCTTGGAGTACTGGCTCTAAGCTTTGGGATGTTACCCCTTGCCGCATATGGTGTTGCGAGTCGATAGTATGAATAAATTGAACATGGCATTGTGCTCTCAACCTTTGGGTTGTAACCCTTACTGCACGACGTATGATAAACCGGCAGTGTGAACAAAATATCACATGTATGATATTTATTTGTTATGATTATATGAGGTTTTGATAAACCGGCCCTGGTTCTGGACTATTTAGTCATCAGTGGCTTTTATATTGGGTATTATGACCCGCCCTGGAGTAAATCGCCAGGGCACCTATTATCTGTTTACATGCAGGAAAATTGATAAGCACGGTCTGTATAATTGATGATATCAATCAGCATAAGTGGCATATCTTCACATAATGGATCGACAGTGTTATGCAAACAAAACGTGCACGATGACACGATAGATCAACGTTTTAACTAGCTTATTACATGCCTCTATGAGCCCAAATGACTAAGTGTGTTTTCAAGCAATGCCCGATGATGCAAATTATGAACTGTCCAGCAGATCAGTTCTCCTGGTCTTGGTGGCTTGAAGCTTCCGGGTTATCCCGCACCGGTTATTCTTCTCCCTCCACCGCCTGGAAGTCAGGCGATGACCAATTGATGCCAGTTAAGGCTTGAAATTCAGCTTCATCATCGATAAGCTCAGATGGGTCGATTTCAGGAGCAAAAGTATGCTTACGAATTGGAGGGATAAGGTCTGCGATCTTGTAAGCCGGCGTGGGCATTTTCTGGTTCTCCATGGTATAAGCTGCCTAATATTTGGACTAGTCTATTTCTTCTGCAAGAAGGCTCGCCAATGGGTGCATCTCCTTCACACAAGCAGCAAAATCTTTCTTGTCAAAAGGAGACCCATCCTCTTTGAGGCCAGGGGAGCCAGTGGCTAGTTCGTCCTGGTCTAATTCTGCCTGCCATGCCTTCGCCCGGCTTAAAGCCGTAATGGCACCGGCTCTGGCAGTTGATCGCTTGTTCTCTTCAATTCTGGCAGGCAGGATAGAAAGTTGGCTTAAGACATTGCTGAGAAGAGATGGTGCTTGCTTACCTGAGGACATGGTGGCTATTGTGCGCTGAGCTCCAATGTATAGTTGTTCTACTAGTGTGTAAACAGCCTTGAGCTTTATCATCCCTTCTTTGCCAAGATTGCTACTTCTGGGGCTTGCATGACATATTATGATTAAGTCACCAGATGGCTTATAAAATGGAGTGTGGAAAGTCACTACAATATAAAAGATCTTACCAAAAATAGCAAAGGTCATCTATGTGATATGATGCTTAAACCAGTAAGTTCTGTGGTGACCTCCTCCAATGAGGCCTCAGCATTTTTAGCCCTCTAGATCAGGGCAGCCTTCTCTTCAGCCCGGGTGGCTTTCCCAGCATGAAACTCAGTTTTTAGCTTCTCGTGTTCATCCAAGCTAAATTTGAACTTGGAGTTAGCCTTCCGGGTCTCAGCTTCTTGTGCTTCAAGCCGGGTTTTTAAGTTAGTCAACTGAGACTGAAATTGACTGGATGATTCTTGCAAGAAGGATGAAACAAGTATGCACAGTTATGTTAGGGTCTTAAAAAATTGATAAGTCCCAAGCCCTTTGCAAGCAATAGCACTTGGCACTTGGGGGCTAATGGGTGCAGGAAGTTTCTTTATGAAGCAGTAAAAATTGATAAGTCCCAAGCCCTTTGCAAGCAATAGCACTTGGCACTTGGGGGCTAATGGGTGCAGAAAGTCTCTTTTAAGCAGTGGTAGAAAACTCCGGTTCATCTTTTTTCAGTTAAACCGGTTTGTAAAGGTGGTTGGATGAGATTTACAGTGACAGTGATAAGTCCCGATTTATTCGTATTGATTAAACCGGCCCTTCGGGGCTACCGTTGCAAAGTTGATCACTATTACCTGAAGACCTGGCTCAACTTGATAGTTTAACCCGGCCCTTGGGGGCTACAGGTGCAAAGTCGATTCTTGAAAGTCTCGGCTTATCTTCATAAGTTTAAGCCGGCCCTTGGGGGCTATAGGTTTTGATTCAGATGCTATCTAACAAGTCTATAGTATAACAAGTCTACAGTATATTCTATTATATCATATTCAGTAGACTTGGGGGCTGAAGGAGTATATCTTGTGTAAAAACAAAAATTGATACCTCATATTTCTGGTGCATGTGCTTGACCATGTCAATCTCCAGATCACGGCTGCTGTGTACTTGACTGAGGTAGCTGGAGAGGATTTCACTAATATTCAGATGAGAATAATTGGCCATGTCAAATTTGACTTTGCGCCTCTCGGTCAATTCTTCTTTCGCAGAATGTTTTGCTAAAGCAACAAGATTCCCCGATTCTTGAAAACCAGTGCCAGTGATCAGAACTTCCTCAGTGTTTGGCTCTGAACGCTTGGGCTTGGCGGTTCAACACCCATGGGATCGACAATTATATGCTCAACAGAGGTACCAGGATTTTCTGATGGCGGGTCATCAACAGGTTCCTCCGGCTGTTGCACGGAGGCCTCATATATTGGTGCTTGTTTTTCCGATTCATGAGTCTTGGGGTCTTCTGTTGGCTTGTTTATTTTAGCCTTTTTGCTAGGATTTGCTTTTCCACTGCAAGAGGATTCAAAAAGTTAGCATGAATTTAGAGATGTGGAAAAACACAGATAAAGTTGGTACCTAGGGGCAGTCTTGAAAGCCAGAAGCTGAGTCTGGAATGAGTCGCCAGATGAAGAGTGAGAGGTCCCCAGATAATTTGAGTTAAAAGGGTTGAGTGCTTGATGCATAAGACCTGCCTTGGAATAAATAGGGTTGGAATTTTGAAGTACCTCATTCTGGCGTTTGCGTGGGGCTGGTGTGTTAGGTAAGCCGGAGGAAAGTTCTCTGCCTCCACTGGTCCAGGTTCTGCGCTGGTTCTCATGCTGTTGTTGCTTCAAAATAAAGTTGGGATCCAAGTGATCTAAAGGGTGAGAAAACCTTACTTTCCAGGTCACTCGTTGAATTTTCTGTCTTGGCAAAGGCTCTGAGTCAGAGGAAATAATAGTTACCTCGTCATCATCCACCTGGATGGTTTCGCGCCATCGTGATAGCAATCGGTGTCAATAAGATGAATGAAAAAGGAGCCAAGTGAATCAAGGTCTACCTCCGACTCATCATCTTCATTCAAGTTCAATGTATCAGAGGCAGTGGATTTCTTTTTATTCTTCTTCACAGCTTTGGTCTTAGCCCTGTCCTCTTGGCGGCTTTTTCATCATATTTGTTATTTCAAAAGGCGGCTCCAGCCTGCAAAAATTACAATAAAGGTTGGTGTCGGGGATTAGACAATAGCTCTCAAGATAGAGCACTCTTGTAACCGTGATCATCATCATCAATATCAATGAAGCAGGACGTAGGATTTTACCTCCACTATGAGAGGCCGAACCTGGGTAAAACCTCGCGTCTCTTGTCCCGCTCAACCCCTCTCAAGCTACCACATAGATGCGTTGGCCTCGTGACTAAGTACTAACACTAAGGACATCTGCTGTGACAATTCCACGATAGTTGGCGCCCACCGTGGGGCCTGCGCACAGTGGTGTTGAGTTCTGGAAGGGATCTCTTTCAGGGACCGAGAAGCTACGACCTGCCGGATTAGCAAGGGCCGGCATGAAAAAAAAATTCGCATCAACTACAAGTTCATCCATCAAGATCAAAAGAAGTTTTTAGCGGTGGCATATACAAAATTCAGATACAAAAGAAATTAGGGTTATGATTTGTTCATAGCCACGAGTTGGCAGGACAACTCACCGAGATCGAGACGAAGCCAAACGTAATGCGGCAATCAACCGAATCTGTCAGCAATTTCCACTGTAGGTTTGGTGATTGAATCCAATGTTTACTAGTACATCCACAAGCAGCGATCCAATCGGCCTAGCTATTTCCGTTCCATGAAGAGAAGTCCTAGGCTACAAGCCCCGATGGAATCAATTGTAGTAGCTCCTACTGCTACTTTGGGTGTGGAGGACAAGTCAAACAAAGAACGACTCGGACGAACTCGCATCGAGCTGCTGCCTCTGCGCCATGCCTGGCTACCAGACCGCGACCGCATCCACCTCGCTTTGAGCCACCGCCGCTGCAGGCACACGTATTAATCAAACAAGTACTACTTGTCATATCAAGTAAAAATATTAGGCTGGACGATTATTCTCTCAATGGCCAGAGCCACGTTCAATCTGCTTGCAAGATCTAAATCGGAGAAAAGTCAAAGTTGAAAAAAAGAGGGAGCCACTACGAGAAGGAAGCACGAACGTGGACTCCTTGAACCGGCGACAACTCAGAAGCGGAGATGGGCGCGGGCTCTGCTGCTGTTGTGTTGCGGTCGCATTTCGCAGGCACCTTCCCACCTCCGTCGACTGCCGTCGCGTCTGTCTTGGACTGCCACACCTCAACCCGCTGTTATGGCGTGAGCCGCCTCTGTCATGGCCCGCACGCCTGCAAAACCGCCGGCAGCACCGCCATGGGTTGCCTCTGCTCACTTCGAGCCGCCACTGTACTCGCCTCGCCACCTCTGTCGCGGTCGTCGCTGAGCCGCGTCAGATCGTTTCTGCTGCTGTTGTGCTTTGCCAGTACACCTCTGTTCTAGGCCGGACCCGCACCCTTGAGTCGCCGTGATCTCCCTTTGCCTCTGGGCTGAGCAGCCTATTCGCCGTGATCCGCTATGGCCTGCGCCGCCTTCAGCAACCCGTTAAGCCGCCTGCCATGCTGTCCGCCTCCACGGTCTCTGCGGTCTCCACTCGCCTCTGGGCCGTTGTCGCCGGCTCGCTCCCGGCGCCTTTCTGCTGCACCTCTGCCATGGCCGGCAGGTCTCAGCCGCCATGGCAGTTTTTCCCTTTGCCAGTGAAATTTCCACAGCCGGACTCGCCTCCATTACCGGAGCAGATCCTGCCTCGCACCGTCACGCCTGCTGCTATTTAAAACAAAGAGCAACAGTTCAGCTTGCATCATCAGTGTATGGTCGTTAAAGAGCTGGTGATCAAATTTGGATTCGAAGGTTTAGAAGGGGCCTTTTACGCTACCAAGAAGGAATCACTTGGTCAGATTGCTATCAGTACTAGTCTAGCATCAGTACAACTATTACCTCTACTCGGGATAGCCTATGGGTGTGGACACCAGCAAGGGGCAGAGGACCAAGGAATTTGGCTGAGTACAAAACAACAAGGGCCGAATATTTTAGGGACAATTCCATTTCTCCCCCTAACTTGAGCCCACACCTGGCATTTGCCCCTAAATTTTGAGTATGCTCAAAAATACCCCTCTTCCATCAAGTGTCCTTATAGAAATGCCCCTCCGTACAACTTCCGTCTGGTCAAAGGCCTTTGACCGTCTCTCAGACATTTTTCAGACATTTTTGCCCCTTCAGACAGATGGGACCACATGTTGTTGTTTCTTTATTATGTAAAACATTGTTTACTAGATTATTGGAAGGGGGCCCACTGGCCAGCGTCTAAAATACTAACTACTCTATATTGGTTAAGAACTAGTAATTGTGTTTAGCCCTAATTTAACCTCACACGGGCACATCCGGCGAGTGTGCAGCACGCTGGCGACGCACCAGATGGCACGGGAGCACGCAAGGAGGGGGGGTTCAAGGAGCGCTTGAGCTCAATGGGGCTGCGGCGGACTAGTCAAGCACGATAGCAGGATGCGGGACCTTCATAGACCACGACAACCGCGATCTCCGTCGGCGGCGAGCGGTGGCGCTAGGTGGGGTGGCGCTATCTGGATCGGGCAGGCTCTGGAAAGAGGGCAAAATGGCCAAGGGATCACCAGGAACTCAAGGACATGCTCAGACGAGGAAGGGTAGCCGAGGAGATCAGGGCACGGCAGAGCACCATCGGTGGCGGAGAAGATGAACACCATGGTGACGATTTGTAGCACCTCCGTTCAATTCATTCAGAGTAACATTCTACAGGTAGAGGTGAACTTAACAGGTGTGTTTTCTGAGCTTCGAGTTGACTCTGGCCGCGAACTACGACGCCGACGGCATGTACGGACGGACAAGGGAGGACTGAGCCTAGGTGGTTGCGTGGACTTTCGGCAGAGAACATGCGCGCACAAGCAGGAGACGATGTGGTGAGGTTGCTGCAGCGCCTTTCTGCTGCCCGCTGCTACTGCTCGCCGGCGGCGAGCTACCGCGGTTGCGTCCAGAGAGAGAGAGGAGAGGAGGGAGAGAGGGAGAGTTTTTTTTTTCTCTTTTTGGGTCCCACATGTAAGTTGCAGAGAGAGTTTTTGTTTTATTTTTTTGGGTTGGGCACTATATGTAAATGACAAATGGAGGTAGGGGCAAGAACGTCCAAGGAATTTTTCGGAGACGGTCAAAGGCCCTTGACCATACAGAAACGGCATGGAGGGGCATTTCTATAAGGACACTTGACGGAACAGGGGTATTTTTGAGCATACTCGAAATTTAGGGGTAAATGCCAGGTGTGGGCTCAAGTTAGGGGGAGAAATGGAATTGTCCCAATATTTTAATGGCCAAGGGAACTTGGAAACAAGGTCTGCGTACGGAGATTTCGCCTAAATAAATCAGGTGATATTTGTCCTATATATTTCTTGCTAAGTATATGATGATTTCTTTGGAAAAACAACTACTCTGCCCTGCTGTGTGTTTTGTACATAAGACAACTGTGTTTATACCGCGGATATGGAGCATGAGTTGGCAACATTCTGTACCAGCGTTTGTCTGTGTCATACCGCTCGAGGAACGAACGTGCGCAAACCGCCGCTCCTGACACGGGTTACAATGAGCCACCGGGCCGCGTGGGGCCGCCTCTACCAGGTTGAGCTGCCGGGGCTATGTTGAGCCACCGGTCTGCCTCAGCCGCCTCTGTCGCGATGAACGGATCATTCGTTGTCCGAACAAAAAAACATCAGGTGATATCCGTCCGGATTATTTTCATAGCACATATTTTTGTGTGAACAATTACTTGGGCATGTGATGTTTCTTGACGTAGGACAATTGTTCATTACAAAATGGCATTATACCACGAAGATGGAAGCGTGCCAACATTATTTGGCACAGGTGGTTGTCCTTACTCAGCGGACTCCCGCACCGGCTTACAATGTCATGGTCGACTCGTCCGTCCGCGCCGCCTTACAACACCACAGACGACTCGCTCATCTGCCCTTGTGGCAGGTCATGTGTCCGCACCGGTTTAAAACACAGAGAACAACTCGCTCGTCCGCACCGGTTTACAACGCCGCGGCCGACTCGGCCGTGATTAATTTCCGCTTCACCATGGTGATCGTCAACTCCACGATGGATAACTCCTAGCATGATATATCAGGTGAAATCCATCCAGTATATTTCATATTGCCTTCTTTAACAGAGCAATTACTCCGACTAGCAAGGTTGTCTAATGCAGGGCCCTAAACCACCATATTGGTGCAAATTTAAAGGCCGTCAGAAAATTTCTGGCTTAAAAAGAAGGATTTCGGTTTAATATCCAGCTTAAGGGAAAGTTATCTCCCACAAAGCTTTGAAGCTCTAGATAGCTGGTTCAAAATACCGGTTCAAGAAGAATTTATCTCTTGCAAAAAGTTAAAGGTTGCCCAAGAGGACCTGTTGCCCTGACGCGCGGTTCAAACATGGGTGTTCTGCCTTATGGGCTCATCTTCATATGATTACTTGGGGGCTTCCTGTTCAAACATAGGTGTATTCACAAAAGAGAACATGGCGTTACTACCCTCTTGATGCGGCTATCAAGGCAATATTATCATCAGGGGCCAAAGAGAGTTTGTTGCACACCACAACTCAAACATAGGCACCCAGCGAGCACAACTCAGAAATATATCACATGGGAGCTTCTGCTTGCAAAGCGGAGTCCTGTCCATTAATTCGGCTATCACGCCTCAACAAAGCTTGGGATCTTCACACCCAAGGGGCCAAAGAGAGTCTTGTTGCTACGCACAACTCAAACATAGGCACCCATTGAGCACAGCTCACAAAGTTACTTGGGGGCTCTTTGTGTAAAGTAACAAAGAGTTTGAAAGGACCCTTGTAATTGGGTATCGACCCACGGCTTGGAAGCCTGGTGTATTCACCTAAAACCCCGGGTTAACCCGCCTTCATCAAGTAAGCCACTCCTATCCAGGTAATCCTGGCATGACCCGCCGAACGTTTGACAAGTTACTCTTATACAGACCCTGAACTTGTCAAAGTTAAAACGATGATTGCTTAGTTGGAGGCCCATCTTAAAAGGATTTATCAAATGGTTTAACTCAGCGGCCTGGCAGCCCATGAAAAGCCTCGAGTTTGGGACTGGCAGCCCTTGAAAAGCCTTGACTACAGGTTTTTTCATTTGCTTTTTGTCAAAGTTTCTTCTCCTTTGATAAGGTTTTAAGGTAAACCGGTGTCCATTGACCCGGCCAGACTATAAGTCATTTCATCAGTCCGGTATTTCTTAACCCGGCACAAGCTTTCAACTATCAGTTGTTAGTACAAACTCAATTATAAACCGGAGTTTTCTCAACCCGGTTAGGTTGTCAACTATAAGTTGTCAGTACAAGTTACAATCCGGAGATTATTTAACCTCGCCTGGTTTCGACTACAACTCGCCAGCATCGAATATGGATAATCCGGTGTTTATCACAACCCGGTACGGTTTTATCCTAAACCGGCACAATATGGAAGGAGTTATCAGTACTCAAGATTGGGGTTATCACCTTTACTACAAAAAGTTGGTAAAACCAACAATGTGATTCAATGTCACAGGTATGATATATTTCATATTTGATTATTCTTAAGTGCAGCCTTGGTTATAAACCCGGGTTATATGTTGGGCATTATGACCCGTCCGGCGGTAAACCGCCAGGACACTTTAAACTTGTTGTATGCAGAAACAGGTTTGTTAAAACCGGCCTGTCTTTGGACTATAAGTCGCCAGTATATATATTTGGATTGTGCCATTGGAATCATGCGTTTATAAATCATTGGGTTATATTATTCAAATAGCCAAACTTGGCTGAATTTTCATTATGATATTGAATGAATAAGGTTTTCACCGGATTATATTATCTTGAATAGCCAACATGGCTGGATTTTTATGGTTATTAATAACCGGTATTATTGAGTTTTCAAAGTCGCTTTAGCGCAATGTCTATTATTTTATCAAAGGATATGATTTAGTCTACAATGGAAGGAATAGTCCCGAGTCGCTGCAGGCTTACAACCCGGCACTTGGGGGCTACATTATTCAAATTGAGATTACATGCAAGTCCCATGTCGCTGCAAGCATGCATCATGACACTTGGGGGCTAATGCAAAGTCATTTTTACTAGTCTTATTGAAGACCTGAATCATCATATTATAATGAGCCGGCCCTTGAGGGCTACCAATTGCTCGTGTCAACAATTCAAGGTACACAAGTTTTCGTCCATAATATTGAAGGATCCATTGCTCAGTTGGTAAAGCACAAAGCTCTTAACCTTGTGGACGTGGGTTCAAGCCCTATGATGAAAGCTACATTATAAGATGTTATTTTCATTAAACTATATATCAAGTCCCGGTTCAGTATTATCTTACTAAGCCGGCCCTTGGGGGCTACACATCACTGCTAAAATCTACATGATTATATTTACAAAGTCCCTGCTCATTATTGCATAATGACCCGGCCCTTGGGGGTTACACTGATTGAAGTTTTTATAAGCAATTACAAGTCCCAGGTTGCTGCAAGCATGACAACCCGGTACTTGGGGGCTACATATATGGAGTATTCAGTTTATATGATTGAGATGAACAAACCGGATTTCTTCAAGGTTGAAACACTTATTGGAGCGAGTCTTAAGTTATCACTATGTTCTCCTCTTAAGACTTGGGGGCTACAGGTATTATGCATATAAAGGAGGAACATCTTCATTTTATCAGTTTTGAGCGAATCAGGAAGATCACTTACATGACCCGGTGTCGACAACAATTATGACCCGGTGCCATCAATATTTATAAACCGGTCATTTTGGTAATATTAAACCGGCAAGTTTTACATCTTCAAACCAGCTGAATATCAGATAAGTATTTCAAGACCCATATTTCTTAAACCGGCGTTTTGGAAACCGACTCAAGGGGATTATCCTTCACAATATTTCTCTATGAGAAACCAATGTCAACAAATTGAGTATGAAGCTGGCTTGTTAACCCGGATTTTCTAGAAGAAGTAAATGACAAGGACTTAAGGATGTTCAAATGCCAGTTTACAAGAATTCTTAACCCGGAGCACAACCTGTCAATTTTTTCTTGTGTTTATTTTGTAGTATAAGTTTACCATGGATAAATCCAAGCTAAACTTGTGGGTTAATGTCGGGGATATACCCCGCGGCGTAAATCGGCCGGAAGTATAACCCGACCGGACTAGGCGTTTCATTGGTAAACCGCCAGAGGATTGGCGACTTATGTGTCTGGCGGTTCACTGGTATGACGATTCACGAGCCTGAAGACTCATTGGTGAACCGGCGCGTGTTCTAGATGGATGACAAGGCGCAAGGCCCAGCAGGCCGGTTTATGTTAGTGGTGGGCCGGTTTAAGAGGAAAGGCATGAGGAACATTTATCTTACAAGGACTTGAGACCTGGACTTGTATCCGTTTTGTATTAGAAGGTAGACTAGTCCTAATCCTAATAGGACTCCACATGTAACCCGCCCCTTCAACATATATAAGGAGGGGCAAGGCACCCCAAGAGGGACAAGATTCACAAGTTCCACAAGTTGGACAAGTTAGGTTTAGACAATAGCTTTGAAGATAGAGCACTCTTGTAACCGTGATCATCATCATCATCAATATCAATGAAGCAGGACGTAGGCTTTTACCTCCACCGTGAGGGGCCGAACCTGGGTAAAACCTCGCGTCTCTCGTCCCGCTCAACCTCTCTCAAGCTACCACATAGATGCGTTGGCCTCGCGACTAAGTCCTAACACTAAGGACATCTGCCGTGACAATTCCATGATAGTTGGGGATTTGCAAGTTATATGAACAATGAAGTAAAGTATATGAACCGGACAGACTTACATCCGATGCCAGGTTGAGGGTGCAGAAGGGATTCAGCCCCACTTTGTTGTAACTCTCTAAGCTTTCATTGAGAAGAGTTTTTGTCATATCATTGATGGCTTTATCAGACAAACATGTTGAATTGTAACGCAGTGGATCTTTGGTATCGCCAGTATATGTGCACATTAGATCGGACCGGCGGCTCAAAGGTATGATTCTCCAAGCTACCCAACATCGAACTAGGTCAACCCGGTCAATCCATTGGCCAATAAGGCTCTAACCTTTGAAAAGGTGGGCACAAGTTTAGCCCGTTCAGCCGTGGTAAGACGGTGAGGGAGAGGGTGCTTCGAGTTGATTCGTTGGTCGCGGAAGCCTGGCAGGGGGTTTTCATCAGTAGGAGAAGTATCTTTGCAATCAAAAGTTTGATTCCAATCATCAGGATGGCTTGGAAGCTGAGCATAAGGAAAAATGGCATCTCTGCATCGCTGAATTGAGATCCCTCCAAGCTCCTGGCTGGGCCCGTCAGTGAATTCATTTTGGCGGTTCAAATAAATATACTCTCTAAAGAGTTCAACACTTGGTTCTTCTTGAAGGTATACTTCACAGAAGACTTGGAAATTGCAGATATTGTAAACAGAATTGGGCCCGATGTATTGAGGATGAAGTTGCAGAAAATGCAGAACGCCACGGAAGAATTTTGACCCGGGCGGCGAGAAGCCCCGGTTCATGTGATCAGTGAAAACGATAACTTCATCATCCTGCGGCTGAGGTCTGACTTCATCTGGTTTTGGAGCACACCAGTAAATGATGTTTTTTGCCAGTAAGAAGACAATCTTGACATAATATTGGAGCATTGCCTCGGTAATGATGGACGGAACCCAGTCGCATGATGTGACTGTCTTAGTCATGATCGGGTGCTCGGCCTACACAAGGCGGTTCAAGATGTTATTAAACTGGCATATATCTGGTGAGTTACAAATTAGAGTTTAAACCGTTGTAAAAAGCTAGTGGCTATGGAGATGCAGTAAACATGCTAATAGGTTAAGCCGCAGGATGAACATTAAAGTACGCAGATATTCATATTGACAGCTTAAAAGGGGACTAATGGTACCTATCGGACTAAGGATTCTGCTATTAAGCCGGACAGAGTATAAAAGACAAGTATATTATGTAGAACCAAATGATAAGGATGAATAAGCAAGCATGGTAAACCCGGAGAAGCATTGCCGGGTCATGCAAATTATGAAGTGCATGGTGGCGGTCTAAAAAAGGCCTAGTGTTACATGATGGATCTTGGTTTGCGGTATAAGCCGCCATGGCAGCTATGATATTTTAAATTGATAAGTGAAAATTTTGCTAAGTGTTGGGCAAACAGATTTTGTAAGTTGGAGCAATAATTTTGGATCTACCACACTTCAGAAAAAGACAGTAAAAGTTAAACCTAAGGTGACAACATCAGAAAGTTTTGATGCTCTGATGAGGTTTTCTATGGAAAGATGATAGTCTGACGATAAAAACGAATGCTAAACTACTACGGCACAATGTTCATGACCTATTCAGATTGAACACTGGTTAAGTGGAAGAACATGAAGTACGGCCAAGAACACCGATGAACAGAGAAAACCCTAATGTAGATCTATGGATTAGGGAGATGAGACTTACGGATACCGATGAGCAGCGGTCACGCACCGATGTTTTCTGGTCCGGTCAGGGTGATGCAGCGGCCTGAGCTGATACAGCAAGACGGTGGTCGACGACGGCGGAGCTCGAGTGCAGGTGCGGCTGTGCGATGGAGGAAGATGAAGACGAGGAAGCAAGGGGGGAAATGATAAAGACCCCTGTCTCTATTTATAAGGGGATGGATACAAGGCATGCGCGGGAATCGAGGAGGCCAAAATCATCATGTGGCTATATGGACGCCTCGATTTTCGGGATGATTATTAAGATAAGGAACAATTAAGATGTTCTGGGCCTTGTGCGAAATTAATGCGGAATGACGTCTTGCGGGTTAAGAAGACTCTGTGAGATCACGTCATGGCGGTTTATAGCAAGGTTTATCAAACAAGTGATGCAAGATTTTGACAAGACATGTGTTGAAGATTGATATGAACAAGTTCAAATCAACCTGGGGCCTAATGTTGGGGATATAACTATTGGGTATGAACCACCCAGGAGGGGCTGGGTCATACCACTGGAGATTTACCAATGAAGATGGCGGCTCATACAAACCCATTGACAGCCCAAGACCCAGAGGCGACCTGAGGCCCAAGAGGATGAACCACCACACATGTATAACTTGTATTGTAAGGCAAGATTAGTTATTCACCGAGCCGGACACGTTTTGTATGAGCCGGCCGGGACTCTATGAGCCGCCGGGCATCAACCTATGTATATAAAGGGACGACCCGACGACGGTTTAAGGACAAGTAACAACAATCGAGAGCTAGGTCAAGCGTATTTGCTACCTGGTAATCGAAACCCTAGCAATACAACACAAAGTAGGAGTAGGCTTTTACCTCATTGAGAGGGGCCGAACCTGGGTAAACTCTCTGTGTCCTTTGCCCCATTTAACCCCTTTAAGCTAAACCAGTTGCGATGGCTCCACGACTAAGTCCTTGCGCTAGGACATCTGCCGTGTCAAGTCCACGACAATATTGATTTTTTGTGAAGTGAAAAACAAGCAAAAAACATCAACTGGCACTCGGCACTATGACAATAGGTTAGTCCCAAAAAATGATACAAACTTGCTATAAAATGATTGTAAAACATCCAAGAATGATAATATAACAACATATAGCAATCAAAAATTATAGATACGTTGGAGACGTATCAACTAACCATGTGAAATGACCAATTATTGTTAACTCTGTTAATAGATATAAGTGAAGAAAGAGAGTTTAATTCTTTATACAAAAGATTTGCCCATGCTCTAACAAATATAAGTGAAGAAAAAGAGTATTCTACAAATGGAGGTTTTCTATGTGTAGAGAAACAGGCAATCCATACTTCAAATGATATATGTGAAGCACATGAAGCATTCTATAAAGCCATACTCAAAAGATATAAGTGAAGTGCAAAGAGCATTCTATAAATCAACCAAGGACTTTCCCATACCAGCATGGTGCATTATTAAAATAAAAATAAAAAAGCACATGAAGCTCCAAGAATTTACACATATCATGTGAGGAATAAAAATATAACTGCAAGTAAAATTACCGATGGTCGTTAGAAGAAAGAGGGGATGCTTTCCAGGGCATCCCCAAGCTTAGTTGCTTGGGAGTCCTTGAATATTACCTTGGGGTGCCTCGGGCATCCCCAATCTTAGGCTCTTTCCACTCCTTATTCCTTCATCCATCGTGATCTCACCCAAAACTTGAAAACTTCAATCACACAAAACTTAACAAAACCCTCATGAGATCTGTTAGTATAATAAAGCAAATTACCACCTTAAGTACTACTAGCAAAAGGTCCCGTGCGTTGCAACGAGAGAGAAAATTGACGTGTTTATCAAAATATCCACATGCATGATATGATAGCATCGGACGACATACAATTTGTTGTAACACAGATTGACCTCGCAACGATATGCGCCGGACTTTACATCAATGTCGTTCGTCCTTGTCGTGTTCATGTGGTCGGCTTTGCGACGTCGTCCTTCCGACCTAAAATATCACCACCCATCCTTGTAGGGTATGGATAGTCGGCTTTGCAACACGGCAGTCCAACTTTTCCAGTAAAAAAGAATAGCAGCAAGCCGGCAACTGGTGTTGCATTGGCATGCTTTCGCTAGATGCATATATAGGCCGTTCGGCCTAGGAGCGTTGTGTCCCGCTTGTAGCAGCATCGACCAGGCTTGCAGTGTCATGTACTAGTCTGGTTGCAGCAATGACGTTCGATCAATCGGATAATTTTTCAAAGAAAAAAATGTAAATTTGGTTGCAAAAAAAACATTCTTGTATTTCCGTTCTTTTATAATGCGCCAAATGCTATGCTGGCTCTCCTACGGTCATCCCAATGTGGGGCATGAGTCTCCCCACGCTTTCTTCTCTCGTTAGTAAATCTCTAATTACATAGAGCCATGCAAAGCACGAGCATCCCTCTTCTTCTCTCTTTGGACGTTCCTTTTTCACTGCCATAAACAAAATCAAGAATACCAATCTAATCCTCACCCCTCCCATATGCGGCGAACCTCGCTTCGGGGAGGTCGGTCACTGATCGCTGCTGGCCATGTACGTACGTGTCCTGGCAGCTGCGATCCCTATGGTGATGCTATCATGGTAACACATCAAAGGCACAAATCCAGATGACCGACTCTACAATCCCTTTTACTTAGGGATCAATTCCTCTTAATTTCCCCAACCATGCACAAAAGCGCGTTCCTCCCTGCATTATTCTCTTAATTATGGACTATTAGGTAAAGAGCCTTGCTTAGTACTAACAGACAGGCATGCTAGCTCAACTGGTTGCAGACTTCTCTCCCACATGCGAGGCTGTTAGTTCGAAACTCACCCAAGAGCCTAATTTTTGGTTGCTCCCCAATAAGGCCCAGGTTGGCCCATGCAGGACAGTCAGACGAAATTCAGCCCAATTACTAAAAAGCACATTAATAGTGGGGTTCAATTACTGAAAATCACATGAATAGTACCGCCTCAGATAATATGAGCAAAAAAACTAAAAGCGCAAATTCACGGGAAGAAGCGTATTGTGACGATGAACCCGACAAAGTCAATTCGTGCTTTATTATTAAGGGAGAGATTGCAAACCCATTTATATTTTATTTTTGCATTATAACTATTGTACTCTAACTTCACCATGGCTTATATCACCGATACAATCCATAGATTCATCAAAACATGCAAAACAATGCATCAAAAATAGATTCTGTCAAAAACATAATAGTCTGTAGTAATCTGAACATTGACCATGCTTCTGTAACTCCAAAAATTCTAAAAAATTAGGACAAAATAAAAAATTGCATAGTGATATGTCTCCAACGTATCTATAATTTTTGATTGTTCCATGTTGTTTTATTATCAATCTTGGATGTTGTATGATCATTTTATATCATTTTTTGGTACTAACCTATTGACATAGTGCCTAGTGCTAGTTCCTGTTTTTTTCTATGTTTTTTACATCACAGGAAATCAATATCAAACGAAGTCCAAATGGCACAAAACTTTACGATGATTTTTATGGGCCAACAGGAAGCAGATAGGCCCTGGTTGCACCTTGGGGTGCCCCGAGGGGGGCACAACCCACCAAGGCGCGCCAGGAGGCCCTGGCGCACCCAGGTGGGTTGTGCCCACCTCGGGTGCCCCCCGGACCGCCTCTTTGCTCTATAAATACCCAAATATTCCCAGAACCCTAGGGGAGTCGACAAAATATTCATCCAGCCACTGCAGAGTCTAGAAACACCAGATCCAATCTAAACACCATCACGTAGGGGTTCACCACTTCCATTGGTGCCTCTCCGATGATGCGTGAGTATTTCTTTGTAGACCTTCGGGTCCGTAGTTAGTAGCTAGATGGCTTCACCTCTCTCTCTCTTGATCCTCAATACAATGGTCTCTTGGAGATCCATATGATGTAACTCTTTTGCGGTGTGTTCGTTAGGATCGATGAACTTTGAGTTTATGATCAGATCTATGTTTTTATATCCATGAAAGTATTTGAGTTTCTTTGATCTCTTTTATGCATGATCTCTTATAGCCTCGTATTTATTCTCCGATATTTGGGTTTTGTCTGGCCAACTCGATCTATTTATCTTGCAATGGGAAGAGGTGCCCGGTAGTGGGTTCGATCTTACGATGCTTCATCCCAGTGACAGAAAGGGAACCGACACGTATGTATCGTTGCTACTAAGGATAAAAAACAAGATCTATATCTACCGCCATATAGATAAACGGATCTTGTCTACATCATGTCATCGTTCTTATTGCATTACTCCGTTTTCCATGAACTTAATACACTAGATGCATGTTGGATAGAGGTCGATGTGTGGAGTAATAGTTGTAGATGCAGGCAGGAGTCGGTCTACTAATCTTGGACGTGATGCCTATGTAATGATTATTGCCTGGATATCGTCATAATTATTTGATGTTCTATCAATTGCCCAACAGTAATTTGTTTACCCAGCGTTTGCTATTTTTCTCGAGAGAAGCCACTAGTGAAACCTACGCCCCCGGGTCTTATTTCTCATATATTTGCCATTACGATCTACTTTTTCCTTGCTTTTATTTTCAGATCTATTAAAAAAAATCCAAAAATACTTTGCTGCACTTTATTTTATTTGATCTATTATTTCAATCTGTCACAACTTTCTCCCGTCACACGCCAATTTTTGGTGCCGTTACCCGAAAGGGATTGACAACCCCTTTAACTCGTCGGGTTGCGAGGTGTTGTTATTTATGTGCAGGGGCTGTTTACGTTGTGTTGCTTGGTTCTCATACTGGTTCGATACCTTGGTTTCATAACTGAGGGAAATACTCTACTGTCGTTGTGCTACATCATCCCTCCCTCTCAGGGAAATACCGACGTAGTTCTAGCTGCCATCACATAGCAGTATTGTGTAAATGTTTCAGAAACTTTTGACGTTCTTGTAAAAAAATGTAAATTCACGCACCACAACCAAAGTTTCTGTTTTTGCACTGCACATACCAAACAAGTAATCTAATTATCCTAAAGGCAAATCTTGGCACATTATTTTTATAATATAATGGATATGTACAAGAGGATAATTATTTTTGTTGAAAATTTTCTATAATTCAAGATTTACAAAGTTTTGATGGGCATGAACAAAGTTCAAGGAGCTCCCCCACTTCAACGGTGCTCGTCTTTCTTACTTTCACTTTTCTTTTTGAAATTTTTTTAGGTTCTCCTCTATATTTTTTGTTTTTAAATTTCATAAAATCACACAACAGAATAAAATAACACTCTAAAACTTCCGAGTTGTCTCCATGGTAGCGCTTTCTTTAAAGCCATTAAACTAGGCATAAAGTGCTCAAGTCATGGATCCACCCAGATCCCAAGGTATATCAAAGGAAATTTTAATTAACAATGATTTGTAATTTAGTATTAAGCACAAAACAACATATATCATGCAATGGTGAAGTATAACTTTCTTCCTATGCATCGGCATGTCATAAAATAACAATTTATGCACACAAAGTTAAGGCCGATACATAGCATAATCAATTTCTTGCAATTTTATCTTATTCGAAACATAGATAGGCGGAGATGGAGTTCCTCCCTCATAATAATTGTAAGTAGGACCAGAAAGCACATGCATATTATATCTATCAAAATCATCATGTGTAATGTTAAAATGCAACCCATCGATATAATCCTTAATAAATGCAAAGTTCTCTGATATAGTGTAGTTGGGAGAATTCAAAAAGATAAGAGGACTATCATGTGTGGGTGCAATAGCAACAATTTCATTCTTAACATAAGTAACTATAGAAAGTTCATCTCCATAAGGATCATTCATATTGGCAACATGGCCACAAACATAGCAAGCATCAATTTCATCAAAAGGGGGTATTTCAAACAAATCCAAGGGATCATAGCAATCATCATAGCATTCATCCTTTGGTAAGCACAAAGGGAAATTAAACAATGTATGAGTTGAAGAGTTACTCTCATTAGAAGGTGGGCACGGGTAGCTAATCCGCTCTTCCTCCTTTTGTTCTTCGCTCTCCTCGTCATCTTTTTCATCTAATGAGCTCACAATGTCATCCATTTTTTCTTTTTTTTGAACCGTTAAAACAGAAGGAGAGGCTCCTACTGTTGCTCTATAATATAAGAATATAATTTTTTTTACATTTTACAAGGCACAAATTCCAGATGTGGAAATAGTATTCTAAAGTTTGCAACTATACAACAAGGGATGTAGAGAAGGTTTTGATAAACTCAGAAAGTTCTGGTTTCACTCTATAGCTTAGTATCTCAAGATCACTCTTAAGTGCCCTCAGCCAGTTCCTGGTAGAGGCATGTACCCCCTCAAAATATCTCTTGTTTCTTTGTTACAATATGTTCCATGCAGCCAAGATCAAGATTTCTTTGAATAGTGGTCGATGCCAAGTATTCTGGGTATTCTCAATCATCTCCTGAATGGGTCTGCCCCCATCCCAAGTGAGGCCAAGAACATTCCAACATGTTGTACTGAAGTTGCAATGAAAAAATAGATGTGTGTAGGTTTCCAATGGTTTCTCATTGCAAAGCAAGCAGCCATGACCCTCACCAATCGGGAATTACCTTCAAATGAGCATGTCCCATTGTGTTGATTATGTCCATGAACATGAGCCAGGAAAAGACTTTATGTCTAAGGATGCATTTGCTTTTCCAGATCCTCGTAATCCGTGTTGGGTATTGGCAGTTCCTAAATATAAACTTATAAAATTTCTTTGGATGATATATTGTGTCTCCCCAACAAAGTATCCAATCATCATTTGCCATGTGTTGAAGATGTAAGCCCTGGATCACAATCATTAGGGATTCTAGCTCAATTCCGGCTTCAAATGAAAGAGGCAACGCAAGGTGTTTATTAGGTTGAGGATCAAAGTAGAAGTCGGCAAGAGATGCATCCTCATCCAATGCAAAGGAGAACAGATGCGGGTGGGTGTTCATGATGAGCTCGTTTCCATGCCATTGATCCTTCCACATAAGGATCATGTCTCCCCCCATCAGGACGCAGGTGGTAATTCCTCTATAAATGTCCATGAGCTTAAACACATCCCGCCACCAGAATGAGCCACACACTTGATTGCATGTGGGGGTGTGGTACTGTAGTAAGCATTCTAGATCAGCATCACCCAAGGTATATCCGCTCGGTGACTGAATTTATGTAGGAATTTGAGGACTAATCCTTTATTTTGAACCTTGAGGTCAATCACACCCAGGCCACCTTTTTGCTTCGGTCGACATACTAGATCCCAGGCTGCCAGAGAATAAGATCTGACTTGATGGTCCGCCACCTTTCTCCATAAACAGTGCCGTCAAAAGCTTTGATGATTTTCAATGGAATTTTGAGAACACACATAGAAAATGAAAGGATCGAAGAGAGGGTTGGGTTAATTAGCTGTAAACATTCACCGTATGAATGCCAGATAGCAGTGGCAGCGAGTCTTCTTTCAGTGTGATCCACTAGGGGCATGAGGTCTTTAACAATAGGTTTTGTTGTTCCTAGGGGGAACCCAAGATACATAAAAGGCATGGAGCCAATTTGAGAATCAAGCACCGATGCCAAATCCAACATCTTCTGATCCGACACATTGATTGGCATAATTTGAGATTTGGTGTAATTAATTTTGAGACCTGTGGCCTTTGCATAGGAGTCTAGCAGGGCTTTAATAGTCATGAGTTCTTGTGTCGAAGCATGCAATACAATCAAGGTGTCATCGACATATTGAATAACCAGGAAGTCTTCCGAGGCAGGTTGATCGATTGGGAATTGAAGATATCCTTTCGACCAAGCCCTATTGATTAGTGATTGCAACAAATGCCCTACCAGGGCAAAGAGTAAAGGAGAGACTGGATCACCTTGGTGCACACCTCGTCTACATTTAAATTCTTTCCCAAGGACTCCATTGAGAAGTGATGACCCACAAGTATAGGGGATCTATCTAGTCATTTCGATAAATAAGGGTGTCGAACCAAATGAGGAGCAGAAGGAAATGACAAGCGGTTTTCAATAAGGTATTCTCTGCAAGCACTGAAATTATCGGTAACAGATAGTTGTGTGATAAGATAATTCGTAACGGGTAACAAGTAACAAAACTAAACAAGGTGCGGCAAGGTTGCCCAATCCTTTTTGTAGCAAAGGACAAGCCTGGACGAACTCTTATATAAAGCAAAGCGCTCCCGAGGACACATGGGAATTGTTGTCAAGTTAGTTTTCATCATACTCATATGATTCGCGTTCGTTACTTTGATAATTTGATATGTGGGTGGACCGGTGCTTGGGTGCTGCCCTTCCTTGGACAAGCCTCCCACTTATGATTAACCCCTCTCGCAAGCATCTGCCACTATGAAAGAAGAATTAAGGTAAACCTAACCATAGCATGAAACATATGGATCCAAATCAGCCCCTTATGAAGCAACACATAAACTAGGGTTTAAGCTTCTGTCACTCTAGCAACCCATCATCTACTTATTACTTCCCAATGCCTTCCCCTAGGCCCAAATAATGGTGAAGTGTCATGTAGTCGGTGTTCACATAACACCACTAGAGGAGAGACAACATACATATCAAAATATTGAACGAATACCAAATTCACATGATTACTTATAACAAGACTTCTCCATGTCCTCAGGGACAAACGTAACTACTCACAAAGCATATTCATGAGCAAGATCAGAGGAGTATTAATTAAAATTAAGGATCTGAAATATAATCTTCCACCAGATAAACCAACTAGCATCAACTACAAGGAGTAGTCAACACTACTAGTAACCCACATGTACCAATCTGAGGTTTTGGGACCAAGATCGAATACAAGAGATGAACTAGGGTTTGCGAGGAGATGGTGCCGGTGAAGATGTTGATGGAGATTGACCCCCTCTCGATGAGAGGATCGTTGGTGATGATGATGGTGACTCCCCCCCGGGAGGGATGTTTCCCCGGCAGAACAGCTCCGCCGGAGCCCTAGATTAGTTCTTCCCAGGTTCCGCCTCAAGACGGTGGCACTTCATCCCGAAAGCTTCCTTCTTATTTTTTTCAGGTCAAACCACACCATATAGCAGAAGATGGGCGTCGGAGGCCTGCTAGGGGGGCCACAAGGACGGGGGCGCGCCTAGTGGGTAGGGTGCGTGATAACCCACAAGTATAGGGGATCTCAACAGTTTTCGAGGGTAGAGTATTCAACCCAAATTTATTGATTCGACACAAGGGGAGCCAAAGAATATTCTCAAGTATTAGCAGCTGAGTTGTCAATTCAACCACACCTGGAAACTTAATATCTGCAGCGAAGTATTTAGTAGCAAAGTAATATGATAGTAGTGGTAACGGTAGCAAAAGGTAATGATAACAAAAGTAATCACTACAAAAAAATACACTTCCGTGATGATACGTGTTTGTCACAGTAGGTCGCGTTTTTTGTCATGCATGTACATCCATGACAAATTTATGAAAAAATCAAGATAGTCATACCTGTGCTGTCGTAGACGCGTTCCATGACATTACCAAAATTATCATCACGGAAGTGTCCACTTCCATGACGATAAATCGTGCGTCACAGAAGTGCTTTTTTCAAGGGTGACCGACACGTGGCATCCACCGTAACGGAACACCGGTAAGCTATCGGGTCGGGTTTTGGATCCGATAACCCGTTAACAACCCCGACCAATGGGGATTTTCCACGTGTAAAATCATCATTGGCTGGAGGAAACACGTGTCCACTCATCGTTGGGACAGATGTCAACCACTCATTGGACGGAAGGTGCCTATGATACGTCGACACGTGGCACGGCCCAACAGAGGCCCATTCCTATGAAAAGGCTGACCCTTTGACTTGGTCAAAAGCTGGCGGGCGGCCCATGGAAAGCCTGTTAACGGTCTGTTCGAATATAGCCCATTTACATCCCGCTAACCCAAGGCCCATTACGCCCTATCCGAATTAGGCCCAGTAGCGTCATTTGGGCCATCCAATATGATTCCAGCCTGTTTTCACTTCTAGCCCATGTATGGCCCATGACGTCTTTCGGCCCATATGAGGCCCTATGTAACTCTTGGCCTACTAACGGCCCGTGGTGAAACTGGCCCGTAATGAACAGTGTATCACTTTACACCCATTAACGGCCCGTGGTGAAACTGGCCTGTAATGAACAGTGTGTCACTTTATACCCATTAATGGCCCGTTATTCCGTTGGGCCGTTTCCAGCCCATGTTATCTTTCGGCCTTCTCAGAGCCCATTTATTCTTGGGCTCATTTCCAGCATTCGTTTACTTACGACCCATTACTGTCATTTTCTGCTTGTGGGCCAAATTCAGCCCGTGGTTACAGTCGGCCCGTTTGTGGTCTGTTAATACGTTGGGCCGATTTCATAGCGTCATCAAATACGGCCTATTAATGATGGCCCATTATGGTCGGCCCATGAACGGACAATTCCAACTCTAGCCCGTTTACAGCCATAATGCGGTCTGTTTGGCCCATGTTTGGCCAATCGATTATACGGCCCGTATAAGGCCCATTGTTTCTATGGCCTGTATAAGGCCCATTGTTTCTACGGCCCGTAGAAGGCCCACTGTTTCTATGGCCAGTAGGAGGCCCAGTGTCACTACAATAAATATTAGCCCATGGTTATTGTGGCCTAGTTTTAAAAAATAGGTTATTGCAGCCACTAGCTAACCGCTGAAAAAGAACTGCAATGACTACAAGCAAACAAATAAACAAGACAACAAGGAAATAAATAAGCAAGCAACTAATGCTAGGCTATCACGGCTATTACACATATTACATCCACTAGGCATCAAAGTTCTCCACAGTGCAAATATAGGGAACAAAGCAGCATATCATATACATTGGTTGTCAAAGTTGGCGACCAGCGCAAATAAATGCCGCAGCAAAACAAATCTAGAACTGAAACCACTTTAGAAGATCTCAAGAAACAATATCCTGGGGTACCCATAATGCTGGCAAGATGCTTAGCAAGCTTATTAACTTTCTCTTGTTTGGCGTTTAAATCCTCCAGCGCTTGCTGTTGCACCAAAAAATATGCATCTGAATTATGCAGGGACTTCCTCAGTCCTTCCGCTTCCTATCGCAGCACATATGATCGATGTCTTTCAACTTGAAGTTGAGACTCAAGAAAACGAACTGATTCAGGCAGCGAGTTCGAAGAGCTTGTGGCAGCAGTAGTGGCCAGTAACTCGAACACTACATCAAGATAGGACTTTTGGGTTCCCTTACTGTCGTCAAGATAGTTTTTATCAGCTTTCTTGGAGACCAACAGGGATGTCTCACTATCTTGAACCTTATCTGCATTACTTCCTTTACCATTGGATAACGCGATACTGTTCTCCAATATTTTGTCCGCATTCTAAAAGAGAAACAAGCAGACACATCACATGTTTACCATGTTGTATATGAAACTCATTTTGGTAAATGAGTTCAGTAGTAAAGTGGATATGTTAACAGCATGAAACAAACATATATCTATGTACCATGGTCACTTTATGGTCTATATCATTCTAGTTTTTGTTGCCAAATCAAGATAGAGACACAGTTCAAATAATATTTGTTCAAGACAAAGCAGAATAGACAGAATATAAGTGTGGGTAACTGTAGAGCAATAACAACACTTGTAATGTGCATGACATGAGAACATAACTATTTATTCAATTGAAACTAAAATCAACATAGAGCAGGTTACAACAGCAAACCAGTTAAAGAAACAGGTTTAAAACATACCTATTGCGCCATTGGAGTTTCAATTCCATCCTTCAAATTTGAAAATAGTTGGTATGAGTAAATACAGTCATGCAAGAGCAAAGGAGTATGAACCATAGCTACAGAACCTGACCTAAGAACAGATCTTCTTCTCCTTTAAGCGTTGAGTTGGGATTCGGAGTGGTGGTCCTCGTGCTTTGGGCACTGCAGTTCCCTTACTAACTGCTCGTGTTTGGGTGCTCTGTGGTGGAGACGGTGTTGTATCAACTGGAACTGTGTTACTATCTGCCAGGGTTGGGGTTAGAAGGGGTGTAGCTGGTTCTCTGTCCAACTGGGTAGGGGTACAATCTGCGAGAGTCTGGGTTATGTGTGGTGGATCTGGTCCTTGGGCAAGTACAACCGTGGTTCTATCTGCATCAACTAGTAGCACTATCTTTTCTGAAGACCGTGTTGTTACTCCCTTAGATACTGCCATCACGCTCTCCAATTCAAATGGCTGATAAACAAGAAAAGTAATTGGAAGTATAGACATTGTATGATAGACAGGTGCAATGGATAGTGGGGAATAAAAGAGGGCATGAAATAATTCATATTTATGTTGTCTAACCAAACAGGATAGCATGACACAATTTCACATATATGATGGCTAACTAAACAGGATAGCATGACACAATTTCACATTATGATGGCTAACTAAAAAAGATGGAAAGACATAGTTCAAAATATGAGACTATGTAAACAGGATGACATGACATAACTATATAATGTGTTTATTAAATAGGTTGGCATGCCATAATTCACATACATTCACTGATAGAATGCCATAATTCAAAATATGATGACTGTAAACACTAAACAGGATGAGATGATATAACTATATGATGTATTTATTAAATGGGTTGCCATGCCATAATTCAGATAGATGATGTGTATGTACTATGTAAACATGATGGCATGATATAATTCAAATATATGATTTATATAGTAAGCAAGTAAGCAGATGGCAATCCATATATGATGTAAAAACTAAGCAATGCAAGACAACATGCATGACATGGGTAATATAACCCTGCCAAGTTTGAGCATAGACCTCAGGGGGAAAATAGGACTGGTCATCAGTCTCTGAATCCTCCTGTGAGGAGCTCTCTGTAACCAGCAAGATGTCTGCTTCAGCAGGTAGCATTGTCTACTCTGAATACCTTGTTTTCACTCCAGATACTTCCATCACCGCTTCAAATGGCTGATGCACAGGAAGAGTAGTTGAATATACAAACGTTGTCGACAAATGGAATACGTAATACAAAAAAATGATAGCATGATATAATTCACATACATGATGATTGGCTAAACAGCATGGCATTGCATAATTCACATATATAATGCCTTTGCAACAAGATAGCATTGTATAATTCACATATATAATGTCTTGCAACAAGATGGCAATGCATAATTCACATATATGGTAATTAGACACTGAACAGGTGGCATTCACACAAAGCATGTCTAAACTAATCAAATGACATAGCAATGCGAGACACCATACGCACGATATGAGCAACATAACCCTGCGAAGTTAGAGCATACACCTCGGGGGGGGGGATAGGACTGGTCATCTGTCTCTGAATCCTCCTCTGAGGAGCTATCCGTAACCAGCAAGATATGCGCTTCGTCAGATAGCATAGTCTGCTCTGAAGACCTTGTTTTCACTCCAGAATTTGCCATCACCGTGTCAAATGGCTGATGCACACGAAGAGCAGTTGAATGTAATAACATTGTTGACAAATGTAATATGTAACGAAAAAAAGGATGGCCTGATATAATTTACATATAAGATGACTGGCTAAGCAGGATGGCATTGCAAAATTCACATATATGATGCCTGGCTAAACAAGATGGTGTTGCATAATTCACATAAACGATGAATAAACTAAACAGATGGCATTCACACAAAGGATGTCTAAACTAAGCAGATGACATATTTGATGTATAAAGTAAGCAATGCAAGACACCATATGCATGATATAACCAACATTAGCATGCCAAGTTAGAGAGAAGACCTCAGGGGGTAAATAGGAGTTGTCTTCTCCTTCTAAACCCCCCTCAGAACAGATATCTGCCTCTCGATTACAATCCGAAATGCATGGAGGGGGGCTGCCTTTGCGCCTACCATGGAGCGACATCTGCATGAAATTTTATAGCCATGCAAGGCTCGTCTCTTTTGCTCTACATGTTCAGTTCCATTGTTTACAATAACTGTCATGCATAGGAATAAAACATAGTGAGATTATGTAAGGAGTGCATGCAGAAATCCAGAGTGATGGTAGCAACCTGTGGATAGACCCAAAACCAATAATAGCAGGCAGATAATGGCTTCAGTTAAAAAATACAGATAATGGCTTCTTTACTGTTTGTTTCCCACCCAACATGAAACTCATAGTAGACACTGGAGATTAACCAGATAGTAGATAGATACTATTGATAGCGGCCCCGATATGTACCCCACAACCATTTAAAAACTCAAGTTGGACCATTAGTTTGGAGCTGACTCAGAGTCTAATCGGTGAACAGGACGATAAAGTAGCATGTAATATTAAGTGATGCATAACGTAAGCAGACACGAAAGAGTGCGACCTCTCTTGTGGACCCGTGTAGTCCTCCAGGTCATCTGCTCGGTTGATGATGGTAGTGCAGTTTTCATGGCTGCCAGCGGCGGGGAAGAAGATCTGAGGTGGCGAAAGACAGTCTGGAGGCCGGATCCTTGCTGTGCTGGACCCTTCTGTCGTTGGATCAGCTGAGCTGGGGTGGACGATGGCGCAGCAGGAGCGGGATAAACCACGCAAGGTTTTCTTTGACAACTATCTGTAAGAGAAGTAATTCTGTAAGGGCTCGTTTGAATTGGAGGATTCCAACAATGCAGGGATAGGAAATAGACAGGAATAGGATAGGAATGTACGTGCAAAACAGAGAATTTAAAAACACAGGATTTCTGCCAATCTGGGTGTTTGATTCACAACAATTGGAAGATCACATGATGCAAAGAAGCATGGTGAGATTAAGTCAAACCACAAGAAAATGTAGGGTTATAATGCTATTATGCTACTATCTCTTAGTCTTGTGCTTCATGAATAGGAATTTGAAAAGGAGGACAAGTGAAAATTAAAATTCCTACGTTTTTTCTTTCAAGGAGACACTAAAGGAACAAATCCGTGTGCTCAGTGGACAATATATATATAACATGTAGAGTAAAAAAGAGATGCAATAAGTGTACAACCTCTTTGGCGAAGCCATGTCGATCTCAGCGTGATTGGGTTGGCCAGTGAGGATGCTCCGGCTGACTTGGCTATCGGAGGAGGGGAAGAAGATCTTAGCCGTCTGGAGATGGAGCCCGAGGTACTGCTCCGCTGTGATGGAGGGTTTCATCGTTGGAGCAGCTCCGGTGAGTTGTACGATGCCGAGGCTGAAGCAGGACAGGAGAGACAACGAACAATGTTAACCTGAGTGGAATTCTAATAGCATCTCCAATACATGACGTAAAATACATAAACACAAAGTGCTAGATGTAAAATACATCAGCCGCTCATCTCTGAACTTAACTGTCGAAACTGAATTTAACTGTCGAAAATGAACTTAACTGCCGAAACTGAACTTAACTGTCGAAAGTGAATTTTGCTGTCGAAACTGAATGTTGCTGTCGAAACTGAATTTTGCTGTCGAAACTGAATGCACTAGCAAGGTGAGACTAAACGTCGGTTGAGTGACTTTTTCATCCCTGGTTAGTCGATTTTGCAGCCGTTGGATACGAAATCAAGGGCCTGCGGTTCATCTTCAACCTCAACCCCCCTGAGCCGGCCAAACAGCAGCCCCCCACCGCCCGCGGCCGGCGGTGCGCCGCCTGGCCCGAAAACACTCCCCACCGCCGGTCTGCCGCCGCCCCGGCCATCCCTCTAGGCCCCCCCGTGCCGAGCTTTTTATCCGGCGATCCCCACGCCAATGCCCCGCCACCGCCGGCGACCACCGCCCCCATCCTGAACCCTAAGATAGATAGTGGGGTACCTCTCCGACGAGCCCCCTCCCTGCCGCGGCTGGTTCTTCCTTCACCCCGGTGGCATCGGAGTGAAGTGTAGCTAAATCAGAGCAGCATCGCAAGCAAGAGCAAGAGCGAGAGCAGCAGCGCGAGCAAGAGCAATAGCAAGAGCATACCATGCAGGGGACCGAGAGCAAGAGCAGAGCAGCAGCGCGAGCGCGAGCTAAAGCAGCAGCAGGTCCTACTGATGTAGACGTCGCCGCCGAGGGAGCGACGCCGTGGAGGAAGTGGTCGGCGACACCGCCGTGGATGGAGCCGTGCCGTGTCGGCTCGGGACCGAGCGCCGGCAGCATCGTGAGATCGAATCAAGAAGAAAATGCGGTGATTAGTGTACAACCTCTTTGGTGGCGCCGATTAGGCCGCAGATTCATCCGAGGAAACGGTGATGATGATGCTCTTCCGGTGGTGTGGGAATGGAGGTGGCGTGAAAGACGAGGGGAACATCGGGGCAGCTCCTTGGAGGTGGAGGACGGGGTGGCTGAATCGGCGGGACGATGAGATCGACGACAGATCCTCATCCGGGATGGTGGATGAGGGACGTCGAGGTGTTGCTGTGGACAACGTCGTCGGGGAAGAGGCTCCGACTGGGTGGCGGACGGAGGAGGGTGTGGGGTTTTGTCGCGGGTTTTCGCGGCCTCGGTGTACAAATGGGTGGGCGGATGGGATGACAGTGGGGAACCATGGCTTAGAGACGCGCTTGTCCGAAATGTGGGGTAAGTTACGAAAGTACCCCCACCGATTTTAGGCGGTTCTTTCAGTTCAAGGGTCCCATGGGCATTTCGCGTGTCGTGATTTCACAGGAGGTGGGAGTTTTCGCGCGCGTTGTAATTTCGGAATAGCAAGGCGCGGGTTGAGATGGAGGGAATTGTCGGAGCACAACGAGACAAAGATATATCTTAACTATTTCGGGCTAACAAGGCGCGGGTTGAAATTTCCGGACAAGCCTAACGTGTACTGTACCAAATCAATGCGCCCTACAAATGTCATTCAAAACTTTGAATTCATGTTATGTTCAATTAAAATATTTCGCTACGTGTATAATGCATGCAACCTCCTGCTCAAATGAACGTTTTAGTGCATTCCAAACGTATATACTACCGCTTCAATATCAACTAAATTTGAATTCGTTTCTCTATTTGAATAAGATCTACAGTAATGATTTTTGTGAAGTCAAAGCATTTGAATTCGTTTCTCTGTTTTAGTAAGATCTACAGTCATCATTATTGTCAAGTTAAACCATCGTTTGTGTATTATCTTCACAGCACACCACATGATTAGTCTCGAGTTACATATGAACTATGTGTACTATATGAACTCGAACTAGATTTTTTGAATCCACTTTATTTTGATTTCAAATCACATTACATTTCTAGCTCTAGCTAGATCTTCATAATCTAAACCATGTCTCATATGTATAATGTGTTTATCACATTATGTATGGTGCCCCGCCCCCTACGCCTACAAGTATTTAGATGTGAGTTGCAAACACCACACATTACCACAAATTCAAATAAAATGTGAGAATGTTCGATATATAGTATTGTTTAGATTGTTCGATATTTAGTTGTAAGCTGCAAACGCTATGCATTATCACAAAATCAAATAAAATGTGAGATTGTTTGATGTATAGTATGGTTTAGATTGTTCGGCATTTAGCTGTGAGTTGCAAATGCCATGCATTATCAGATTATGGTATAACATGTGCACAGCACGTGTATCACCGCTATATTCATGCATGCAATGTTTAAAACACTATGATCTCCTATTCAAATATATGAATCCGCTTTCATATCAAATTATGATCTTTGTTAGTCTCTTACACCCACACAATCCTCTAACCTTTGTAGCTACCACTAACTTTCTCTCGTGCATGCACATGCCCTCCCCCTCCCTCGGCATTCTATCCACCGGGCACATTCATTTTTTTCTTTAGGTCGTTCTCCCAGAGTCTCCACAACTCCTTTCTGACACACACCAATCTATAAACCTCTCCAGCGATGCCTGCCTACAACATACAAACACACCTTCAATCTCCTCCTTTATGTGTCCTTGCCTCGTGTCTCTTATACGGTCAGACACACGTGTAAACTCTCGCCCCTCTTTTCTTCGCTCTCACAACCGCACACTCCTCCCCCTATCTAGCTAGTAGTTGGGCCTCTCGCACCACCTCCTAGCTCCATTCTCTCTGTCTATCCGTCTCGTTGGGCCTTATTTGTCTCTAACAAATTGACGTACACCGACCGATCTCTCGCTATACATATAGCTAGCTAGGTCCTTATAACTCGTTTTTACCCACACGTCAATCGATCTACCTCATTAGTTGTGTCTCTCCATTCCTCCGACAAACAACAATTGATCTACCAATCTAGTTAGGTTTGCTTACCAAACACATGGTTCCCCTTCATCATCCATGGATGTGTCCCGACAGATCTATCACGCACAGAAACACATCCCCACTCTTATTGATAACATTGCAGTTCCACCCTCAGTTTGTCTAGTAGGCCTCTCCCACCATCTTTGAGAAGCAACTCCATCACCCATCCAGCACTCTACCCCTCTCCCTCCCTCCCTCTCTCTCTCCTCTCTCTCTCTCCCATCATATTTCCCGTCCTTCAGTTATGTATGGATGTCGACCGATCTCCCTCGAGACATACTTGGGTCTCTCCTTCTCAACACATATACGAGTCGTTCTACCTCTATAGTTAGGCCTCTGCCTACCCCTCCCACCCACACACACCGATACATCGGGCACTCTAGTCATGTCTCCCTGCCACACACAAACTTGACGTGTGCCCTATAACGTTCCGGTAGGCCAGTCGCCCTATATCTTTGACTTGTACACACACACAATTTCAATGGCTCTCTTCATCGATCTCGCACCCACCCACTTGATCCTCTCTTCGACTGTATCGATAGCTATGACCCCTCCCTCTCTTCTCGTGGATTGCCCGACCATCTATGTATGATATGGATAGGCCTCCATTTCACACACATTGCATGCAAAATTTTGTTTGAGATGTCATTGACACATATTCCCACAAATAATTCACAAAATCAACCCCCACCCCACCCCCACCCCAAAACAAAAAATACTCACGAACGCGGTTTGTATCTTTCACACACACCCACGTAGGTGGGGGACATGCACGAAGAGAAGAGGTGCATGCACGGCGCACGTACTCCCGTCTCTTTCCCAACCACACCCGCACGGGTACACGGTGGAGCTCATTTATGTACAAAAAAGGCAGCCCACGTGGTAATTTGGCACGCGTACTGGTTGTCCACTTGGTGGAGGGAGGATCGTCTACCACGGGTGAACAAACAAATTGCGACTTGACGTGTTATGTTAAAAAAAGAGGCAAACCATGTGGGGGCCTACCTTGGAGGCAATGCTCTATACACTGGAGTACTTTTGATGTGTCCCGTCAACTCGCGGAATGAGGAGAAGCTTGCTTTGTATGCCATCTCCCCCGCCCACGGGCGCGGTGGCTCGCAGGATGAGGTGAAGCTTGCTTACCACGCCTTATGCCCGCTCCCTCGCCCATGCGCGTGGTGGCTCATAGGACGAGGAGAAAAATTTACTACTCCCTCCGTTTACTCCTCGTCCCTACTACCTTGGTTATAGAGATTATATCATATTGTTTGGAATATATATGTCCTTTAGTAGATTTCAATATGAACTACTAGTACATACTCCAAACACTGATGTATATAGATGTATTTTAGAGTGTAGATTCACTCATTTTGCTCCGTATGTAGCACTCTCCCTCGCCCCTCGACCCTCGCCCACGTGGTGGATGTGCAGCAATTCATTCGGTCTCATATAGCCAGAACGATATACTTCCTCCGTTCCCAAATATTTGTCTTTCTAGAGATTTCAACAAGTGACTACATACAAAGCAAAATGAGTGAATCTACAGTCTAAAATATGTCTACATGCATCCGTATGTTGTGTCCATTTAAAATGCCTAGAAAGACAAGTATTTGGGAACGGAGGGAGTATACTGCACTACCATTATTGCTTGACTTCCCGAAGAGGCGAAGAGCCAATCGCAAGGTTAATATTTTGGAGATGCCAAGTGCAAGATTATAGGAGAACGAGTAGTAGGTGCCGCGTCATTTATAAATAAAGTTTTTTTTTTCTTCAGTGGAACGTATGCAATATGATAGGTTCATATGGAGAGAAAAGGAAACCGCTCCACTATATACATAGTCAGGACGGGCCAGCCTACACGGTTGCTTGCTGGGGTTGCTCTCTTCACACTCTCTCGCACAAAATGACTGTGGCCACATTTCTAACATCCCGGCGGATCACGTCCGCTTGGGGAAGGGGTGGATGCTTAGTGTAGATGCGGTGGCCATCGCTGACGGCGAAAACTCACTGTCGGCACGTCCCGATCAGGGGTCCCCGCCGTTCTCTCTCACAAGGCCGATGAGGTTGCCTTCGTCCCTTGCTCACTGCTGTGACGTGGGCAGTTGCTGCCTCCCGCCGCCCTCCTCAAGGTTGAGCTACGTCCCTCAGGTACAACTCCCTTTACAGCTGGCTTGCACCACTGCTCCAGCTGCCCACATCACTCCCTGTGGATATTTCTCTACTTCTTTGCCCCGGACATACCTCTACTGGCTTCTACGTACTGTATTTGTGATGAGTTTATGTCTCATCAACTATTCCCAGTAATCTTATTCTAATCACGCTTGTTCAATTTCTTTGCCACAGGGATGCTCATCTCGATTTTGGTGAACTGCACAAAATGATCCGATGGTCAAAAGGTTGCAAACTTCATTTATTAGGAAGCTCGAACGTTGCCAGCAAATTGAAGCCTGGTTAGGGTTCACGGTTCAAGGGCTAGGGACTGCATGGATCGTTTTTTTCTTTAGCTGCCTCTGTTCCAAAATAAGTGTCAACTTTAGTAGTAGTACAACTTTGTACTAAAGTTTGCACAAAGTTGAGAAACTTATTTTGGAACGGAGGGAGTACATATTTTCTATGATCTGTCAATCATTGAGATGCAATAGCATGCATGTTAGTCTCCTTTGTATTTGATGAAATGTTGCAACGGGCAACCTTGGACGCAAGATACATGTAACAGAAGCTGGAAGCTTCATAGCATTGTACAAATTTATCTCGCTGATAAATTACAGTATGTACTATACTAGTACTTCCTCCGTTCCTAAATATAAGTCTTTGTAGAGATTTCACCATGAACCACATGCGGATGTATATAGATGCATTTTAAGTGTAGATTCATTCATTTTGTTCCGTATGTAGTGGAATCTCTACAAAGACTTATATCTACTAGTAATAGCTAGCCCCCACTACTAGGAATTCTCTATCCTCTCCTTGAGCCACGTCATCAAAATTGATGTAGCCGTTAGATGAAGTAAATCAGTCCATAATAGCCGTCTGATCTTGACGTTGAGAGGCTCCGCACTAAGCCACATGCAAGCATGCAGAAATACCATGCCACATGCATGTGACTGGATTTTAAATCACATCAACATGTCTGCATGCAAGCATGCACCGGTAGCATGCATGTAAGTGAGCTTTTAAGTCCCATTAACATGTCAAAAAGAAAAATATAATCCCATTATGCAGTAGGAGTTGGCTGATCTTTTTTCCTTACGTGGGATGATCTAAATGATGATGGGAGTTTATTTAGTTTGGCTACCACATTTGTCATGCGGTTATAGAGTTTTTTTTGTTCTATGAAATCGATAATTTTGCGCAGAGAGATATAATGTTGTTCCATGCCAACACGCGGGAACTCATCTAGTAATATTTAGGAATGGAGGGAGTACTATGTAAAGAGTTAGGTGTCGCACGGTGATAGTGTGAGGTGGGCCATGTAATCACTGAGCCTGCGTGTTTTCACTGCTCTTGCACGTCTCCGCTGTAAGAATGGAGAAAATTGTAATCTAGTACTAGTAGTATACCTCCTTTCGCCGAAAGCGTGGGACATCCAGCAGTCCTACCACCTCAGTAATAAAGACCAATGAGCCGTCAAATCACATAGACCCAGCAGTAAGTTGGACGGACGAAGCAACCATCACTCTTGCGTCAGTGAGAGGTCGCGTCCGCTCTGCCCAGGCATGAATGCGGCACCGATTCTTTGGAGCGGCGCTGACCATTTCGGGCGGGAAGCGCACGCGGGTGATGGAGGGGCTTTGGGTGGGCCAGGCTGGTCAGGAGCGGGCGTGGCAGCTGTCCGCATGTCCCTACCGGACATGCCCAGAAACGAGTGGATGCACCGACTCTCGCGGCTAAAATCATACACTACACAACATCTCTCTGTAGGAGTAGGTCGATCTGTCGCTCTCTCTAACACACACATGGTGTTAAACACACACACACACACACACACACACGCACACGCACGCACCTTGGTGCCATTGCACCTTCTAACGTGACTTATTACACCTAGATGGAGGGAATAGTAAGTATACGAGATACGGTGGCACACTGACTTAAGTCGAATACAAGTGCCCAAAATTTGTGTGCATGTTATAATAAGGATTCACTTAAAATAGTACGTGAGCGAACAGAGGGATCAATTGGATAGTGTTCCCGAGTAGTAGCGAGATGTGTGAGGTAAGATACACCGCTGTCGCTTTTATTTTTTCTTATTAATTTGTTTGTTTCACCCTTTGACTGGTGGGACCCAATGTACTACGTGGAGAGAGGTAAGGTGACTAAGGCTGCATTATTTCTGCACCACTGTGGATAGTCTTACCACCAAAGCCACATGACACGATTATGATTGAAATCCCAATGACTCCCACACACAAAAAAAACACGGCATGTTTGTCACACGAATGCAGGAATGTATAAAAGGTTATTTCCCTCTCGTTGAACATAACGGGAGGGTTGTGTAGCTGGTTAGCCTGTTCGCTCATAAAACTTGAGGTCTCGGGTTCGATAACTACACTTGAGCATAATTTGTGCCAGGAGGATTCTTTGACTAGTCAAAATGTTTTCTAGGGTTTGCACGCTTCACACTCACTCTCCAGTATATATATACATGCTGGAGCCTCAACGCTTGTAGTTGCTCTCTTCACACTCTCTCGCCCTCTCCCGCTGGAGCCTCAGTGCTTGTAGTTGCTCTCTTCACACTCTCTCGCCCTCTCCAGATCTAAACAAGACTTCGTTGGCCTCTCTCTCCCCTCACTGCTGCTCAAAGAGCCGGCAGGATCCGTCCGCTGGGAAGGGAAGGAGGCTTAACACTGTCGCCGTCGGCGAAGGACTACCGGCGCAGCTGTTCACTTTCCACCCAACGGCGGCGTGGGAGGTCCTCTGACCCCTTCTTCTTCGCCGCCGTCCCGTCGCCCACCGAACCACGCCCCAAGAACCTTAAGGTATAATTTACTTACTCCACATGCATTGCTCTAGCTGCATGTATACCATGAATCTAGGACGTGGTTCAAAGAGGAAAGGAGTGGGGGAAAGTAGTGGGAAAAGTTGTATATAGCATGAATCTAGGGCGTGGTTCAAAGAGGAAATGAAGGGGGAAAGTTGTATAGCATTAATCTAGGACATGGTTCAAAGAGGAAAGGGATGGGGGAAAGTAGTGGGGAAAGGTGTATCGCATAAATCTATGACGTGGTTCAAAGAGGAAAGGAAGGGGCGAAAGTACTAGTTCAAAAAGGAAAGGAAGGGACAAGGCTGTAGAGTTTGAGCAGGACTAGATTTGCTGCGCTCGCATAGGGAAAGGCGTCTAAAGATAACAAAACTGGGACCAGTAGATGCACATGGTGCTGGTGCATTCACTGTGTCGTGCAACTCATTAGCTGTTGTTAATCTAAGGCCCTGTTTGGTTAAAAACTCCCTAGTCCCTACCTGCTAGGCTCCAGGGACTAAACATGGACTAGAGGTTATTAAATGACATGCTAAAAGACCATGTTACCCCTAGTAATGAACTAATAGAGACAAGGTGTGATGCGTGGCAGGGGCAACTATTGGAAAAAGTCCCAAAAAGACTCCCTCGGGGTCTTCTTTCTTTAGTCCCAAATGCCCACTTTTAGTCCCTAAAAGTCCCTCCTCTTTGGTTTAGATGGGACTGACACGGAGTTTTTTTAGTCCCTACACCAAAATGTCCCTGTAAACAAACACCCTCTAATAATACCGCTCGAAAATTGATGTAATGCCACAGTTAAAAGCAAATTACGTGTTTCACGAATTTTATTGTTAATATAATCTCTATGTTAATATTAATCAATGCCACCGTTTGAGAAATGCTACTGTCTTGCTTTCTTTCCCATTTAGATAAGGTAGATGCTTCTTTTTTTTGGCTTCTGTGTCATCCACCGTTATTGACCACTAATTGTTTCCTTTGCACCTCTGTGTAAACAGGGTTATCTGCTTCACCTCGTTGCCATTGTGACCTTTTGTTGCAGTGCACAAAACACTTTTGTTTTAAGAGTGTTTTGTGCAGTTCAACCAAAATGTCACACCGACAATGTTGCTTGATTGCTTGATCTTAGTGGAACTGCACAAGAGTAGATCTTACTTCCTATCCGTTAAGGCGAATTTGGTTCAGATCTTCTTCTTGTGAGTTGTTTGAATTCCGCATCATGAGAGGTCAGTACTAGCCTTCTTTCACATGATTCTGCAGTGTGCATTCATATGTTGTGCTACTTGTACGATAATGTTGCTTGATTTTAGTGAACTGCACAAATGGAGACAAGACTTCCAATCTGTATGTGCACCGTAATATCCCATTGAGGTAAGATAAGGATATTTCACAACTGTTGGCCTGTATTTTGCCACTTTCATCAGAAAATTAAGTTTAGTACTATACTTGTGCTCCCTAATTGACATGCCAAATCTTACATTGAAGGCGAAGCTTGTTTGTTATTGAACCAAGTGATGAAGGGGAAGAAAAACAAAAATCAACTCCCGGTGCTGTAATGAAGCACTAGAACTGTGATGACACAAGTAATGATATAGTTTTGCATCTTAATTTATTGCTATGGCTGGAACGAGCAATTTTTTTGCCACTGATTTGATGCCACTCTTAATGTAATATATAATTATCTCTACTTGTGCAAACAGGGATCTTCTTTGAAGATACCATATATTTTAGTGGAACTGCACAAGAAGATGTTGGAAACATTAAACTAATCGAGGAGTATATAGTAAGCATGGCCACCACCATAGATAGCAACAGATGGTTCCGGAGAATTGGTTCATCTGTATGCTCTACACAATAAGCGTCCTGACAAAGGTTGGTACTCGCCCACTGATTTCATCCATATGATTGAGCTTTGTCATCCCTATTGGTGTTGTGCTACTGTTTAGATACTGTCATGAAAAAGTGGTATTGTCCTTGAGAAGTGCTTCATCTGTGCTGTTTTAAATATTTCCTTTCCTTTTTTTTCGAGCAAATAGTGATGCTAGCATTTAGTAGTCCTCTTGTCTTTGCACAACAGGATCATCTTCCTCTAAAGAAGAATGTGGAGTACGTGAAGTGACTAGTTCCGATTATGCCAGGATGAAGAAGCCCTGTCTATCTTATCATCAGAAGGAGCAGTTGAAGGATGGTTACATTACTCCCCACAAGACCAAACTAACTTCAGCTCAGAAGGACTGACAAAATCTCCATTTTTTTGCTGTGATGCGCGAGTACAATGTTGTTCTAGGATTCTTTCTGGTGAGTTCCATTTTTCTAAAAGTGTGCTCTACATGGACCATGTATGTGCCTGTTGAAACTGTCAATTCATAGTACAATTTGCTCTATACTAATCACTTTTTTGTATTTGTGCAAACATGGGTATTCAGCTTGATTTCAATGGGAACTGCACAAAATGTTCATGAATACATCAAATCATTCATTTCCACCACAAGAAAGGAGGTGCCGATAAGTTCAAGGCGTTGCAACATATAAGGGCGAAATCATACAAGCTACGCGCGAATTTGGTTGATTTTGGTGGAACTGCACAAAAAGAACAGTTGGTTTATTTAGCACGAGGTGCCATGTCAATGTCTGAACTGATGGCAAACCCTGCCCATTCCACAATCGTAGGCATTTGATATTTTGTAATGGGACAACCTTGTCAAATTTTGCTCATTGATTTTAGCAAGACATGCGTTTGATATTTTCGAATGGGGCGCCCTTTGCTATCAGCAGCGTCGATCAATTTTTTCTTTTTTCTTTAGTTGTGAAGTAAATATTGCCTCTGACATGTGAGTCGCTGAGATGCATAATCATCGATTGTTTTGAGTGTTCTCTATGAATTGCCAGGCCTGTGTGTTTGATTGCAATGTACAGAAACACTAAAATGCTGCTCAAACTCTTTCTACTCCTTCTGTTCCTTTTTACTTCGCACATTGTGAAAGTGCATACTTTTTTGTATAAGATTGGTCAAAGTAGAGATACTTTGACTGCAGACAAAACTTGTATGCAGACTAGAAAGGACCGGAGGGAGTACATGTGAAACTACTGCAAACGAGGTGATCACCCTGGGAATAATGCTAGTACGTATTGTTTTGCATGTTCATCCAATGCCAGTGATACAGGAATTTGAACTAATCGAAATAAATTCATTCATACACAGTCGGATTTCATATAAACATGCTAGATTTCATTACATTTCAAACATTCTTCAACTAAAAAGGGGTGCGCTGGAGGTATAATTAATTAACCGAAGCTACCCACTTGTGTCCCGCTGAGCCGAACAGAAGCTTCAGTGACTTAACTGCAGGTGCAGTTGCATAACTGACATGTGGCCTATTGGGCCCACATGTCAGTCAGCCAACTGCACCAGCAGTTAAGTAGAAGCAGCGTTATTCTCCAGCAGAACTCCCCGACTCCACGTTGCCGCCAAGAAGGGTAGCAGCGGTGGCCTTACTTGGACCCGAGCGGCGGCAACCTACCGTGTTCTACTCTTCCTTGTTTTCTGTGTGGCGCAGCCTCGTTGGCAGCGGGGCGGGGCCTTGGCGGAGCTGGCGATGTCCTCTGTCTCGTTGCCGGCGGGCGGCGCCTCAGCGGAGCGGTGGAAATCCTCCCCCGCGTTGCCGGCAGGGTGGGGCCTCGGCTGAGCCAGCGATGTCCTCTGCCTCGTTGTTGGCGGGGCAGGGCCTCGGCGGAGCCGGTGGTGTCATCTGCCTCGTTGTTGGTGCGCGGGGCCTCGGCGGAGCAGGGCCTCATCGACGCCAGCGCAGCGGGGACTCGTCGGAGCCGGCATTGTCCTCTGCCTCGTCCTCGGTCTCGCCAAACAGCGCCTCGCCCGCTTCATCGCCCTCTTTGCTAGCCTCTTTGTAGGCGGCCGCAGCCTCCGCCACCTGCATGCGGTACCACCAGCGCTCGAGGCGGCCCTTGCGGGCGGAGCGGTATGAGTCGAGCAGTGCCTCCTGCTCCGCCCGCTCCGCGGTGATCTGCTCCTCCGCCTGCAGGTGCTCCTGGAGGAGATGGTGGTTGTAGGCGGCGTTGGCCTACGCCTCCCGGAACTGCTCCTGACGCATCTGCCTCACACTGTCCATATATTGGGCATGGGCCTCGCCGATGGTCATGGTGTAATGCACCGGCAAGGATGGCGCGGAGGAGGGGGTTGGCGCCGGATCATCGACTACCATGTTCTCCATTGGGACGTCATCGTCCTCCGGCTGCCTGCCGGCCAGCCGGTCGGCAGCAATGGCTGCCATCTCCTTGTGGTCCGTCGTCCGCCCGTCCTAAAGAGCGCTGGAGCGCGAGGAAGCCATGGTGGGCAGTAGTGGTGTGGACAGGAGAAAGGGAACGGATGCGGATGACTGCGGCTATGGCCGGCGCAGCAGTTTATATAGCAATGGTGGGCGAACGGAGGGACGAACGTGTGGCGTCGGAGTAGCCACCTCGGCAACCGCGAATCATTAATGTGGGCGGCAGATGGACGGACAGACGGCACTTGTGTCGCTTGAAGGCGGATCAATGGCCTGCACCGGGAAGCGGGGCGGGCAGCGCTGACTGTTTCGGGCGGAAAGCGCGCGTAGGCGAGGAGATGACTTTACTTGGAGAGGATGACAATGGGGACCCACCAGGTCCATAGACTCACGTACGCAAGTGCCTCCTTATTATATATATATATATGTATAAAACTATACTCCCTCCGTCTAGGTGAATAAGTCGTATTAGAAGGTGCATCATGACCTAGGTGCAAGCAGATTGGTGGAAAAGAAGAATATTTCTCTCTTCTAAACACAAAATTTAATCACACCAGTTAAGAGGATGCCTTATTAGCTACCCATGCAGGACATCGTAATTCATAGCATGCAAAGCGCTTTTATTTCTTGCCTAATAACCGCATGGACGTGCGGCATGCATTGGTCCTTGCCCGAGCAAAAAAAAGGGAGGAAAGGGGTGGGGTTTCCACGGGAGACAACGAGGCAGAGGTGGAAGTGCTCGCTAGAGTAATTTATTTTGCTTCCCCCTGGTTTCCTGACATCACGGTCCCACACCATTGTCAACCTATGTAGTAGTCAATAAACGAAAGAATTGCACAAGAAGCGGCCGACAGCTGGGACCAAGCAGCTCGAGCAGTATTTGTGTTTTTGAGGTGTGAGCACTGCAGAGTTTTTCGATGTTTAGCCTAGATATTTTTTTTTCTCCTCTGAACAACAACGAAAACATCACTGCAGGTATTAACTGGGCGGGCTGTGGCCCGTCTAGCCCAGGCCAGATATCCAGCCCAGATATTAATTTTTTTTCAAGCTGAAAATGGCTAGCCCAGCTATACTTTTTTTAGGAATACCCAGGCAAGGTCAAGTTGTTATTCTCCGCCCTGCTGGGCTGCAAATCTTTCCTAGGAGGGATGCATTAGGCTTAACAAGAAAATGGGCTTTAAGAAATAATAAATGGGATGTAATTATAAAACTGAGTAGTAACTATAAAAAAATGCACCAAACACGTGATTACTTTATAAAATATTATTTGTCGATATTGAAATTTTAATTTCATTAATTGTTGCGAGCGCAATGTTTCGTTGGATTTTTACGTAATATAAATTTATATTGAAATTGTATTTAATCTTACTAGAAATTTCGGGATAAAAATATTTCGGATCCCATCAAAATGTGGGAAATTTTATTGAATTCTGTTTTGAACAGTTGGTTGAAATGGGCTATACTTTTTAACAAACTGTAAATGGGCTGTAGTAAATTCCATTAGAATTCAAAAATGGGCTACACATTCTTACAAATCTCAAATGGGCTATAAGTTCTCTGCCACACACTTCTGGCCTTACTAAGTTGACGCGGCCCCTAAAAAAATAGAGTTGACGCGTATGCATGGCTTTGTCAACTTATAGTCAACACACGGTTCTAGTTGCAGTGGCCGTTGGATGTCCATCCAACGGATGCCGTGCTTCTTCTTCAATCTAGGATATTCTAGCTTCACCCGCCCAAAAAATGATTCCTCCCCCTGACATCTGGGGCGCACCGTTTCGGAAGCTGACCTGTGGGCCTACTAAGTTGACGTACCAAGGGCTTTGTCAATTAGTCAATATAAACGATTCTAGCTGCAGTGACCGTATCATGTCCATCCAACGGCCGTAGTGCTTCTTCAACCTATGGTCTTCTTGCTCCAGCCGCCCAAAGCAGCGCCGGTCGTGCCGCCTGCTCCTGCCTCCCGTGGCCGGCTGTGCTATCGCGGAGGCCTCACCGCCCCCCTACTATTCCCACCGCTGGCCAGGCCCTGCGGCGACGGCAGCCTCACACCGCAGCTGAACAAGTGAATCCTCATACTCCTCTCCGCGTGGGCATCCACTGTCGCGTCTTCACCGGCTCCGCATCGTCCCCTTCCTAGGCCTCGCCGTTGTACACCGCCCTGGTGCTCTCGGCACGGCATGGTCAACGTGGTCAAGGAATGACTTCCATCGGACGTGGACTGTACGTGGAGAGGCTGACAGCTGGGTCCACGGCCACAGCAAGGAAGTGCCTCCTTATTACGCGGAAAATAATGATTCCTCCACCTGACAGCTGGGACCCACCAGACGGGCCACCGTATTTCGTGAAAAAAACGTTCCCCCAGCTGTCAGCTCGGACCCACCGAAAGTGCCTCCTTATTACGCACAAAAAAATGAATACTCCCCGGCTAGCTGGGACCCACCTTGCTGGGAGGCTGACTTGTGGGCCTACTAAGTTGACGGGGACGAAGGGCTTTGTCAACTTAGTCAATATGAACGATTCTAGCTCTAGTGACCGTACGATGTCCATCCAACGGCCGTAGTGGTTCTTCAACCTCTGGTCTTCTTGCTCCAGCGGCCCAAAGCAGCGCCAGTCGTGCCGCATGCTCCTGCCTCCCGTGGCCGACTGTGCTGCCGCAGAGGCCTCACCGCCCCGTACTATTCCCACCGCTGGCCAGGCCTTGCGGCGATGACAACCTCACACCGCAGCCGAACCAGTGAACCCTCGTAGTCCTCTCCGCGCGGGCTTCCACTGCCGCATCGTCCCCTTCCTAGGCCTCGCCGTCGTCCACCGCCGTGGTGCTTTCCGCGCGGCGTGGTCAACATGGTCAAGAAATGACTTCCATCGGAAGAGTACTGTACGTGGAGAGGCTGACAGCTGGGTCGACGGCCACAACCCAGTTTTTTGTGATTTGCCAAGTAAGTCGCTTTGTCAGGCCTGTTGGGCTGCAAATCTGTCAAGACGAGGAGAGCTTTTATTCGGCTGGCCGAGAAAATGGCCCATTAGTAATGAGAAATGTGTTGTACATTTTTAAAACACATCAAACCGGCAATTAGTTTCAAATATCTTTTTTTTTCATTTCAAGATTTTAAATTACATTAATTTTTATGCGTGGAGAATTTGTTGGATTTTATGTTGATATACATTTATTTTTAAAACCAGTTTGAATGTGAGTCAAAATTTCGGGATTAAAAACAGTTTGGACCGCACCGAAATATGCAAAATTTCATATAAGTTTTTAACTGTTGCCACAATATGGGCCGTAATACTAACAAAAAGAATATGGGCTCCAAAAAAACTTTAAGAATTAGAAAATGGGCTGTAAATTATTAGAAATAATGGCAGATGGGTTGTATGCTGTTTTCCACAGATTTGAGGCTTTCCTAAAAAAGGTTGACGCACAAGCACTGACTGTTGGATGTCCATCCAACGACCGTCGTGCTTCTTCAATCTCTGCTCTTCCTGCTCCAGCCGCTCAAACAAGCACCGGCGGGACTGCCTGCTCCCGCTCCTCGCGGCCGGCTGTGCTGCCGCGTAGGCCTCACCGCCCGACCGTACTCCCATCGCTGGCTAGCCATCCCCCTACTCACCCACACCTGCTGTTATTCTCCGGCGACGGCAGACGAACCAGTAAACCCTTGTACAGTCGTACTCCCCTCCGCGTGGGAAACAACTGCTGAGTCTTCCCTGCCTCTGTGTTGTCCCCTTCCTAGGCCTCGCCGTCGTCCACCGCCCTGGTGCTCTCGGCGCGGCATGGTCAACGTGGTCAAGGAACGACTTCCATCAGACGTGAACTGTACGTGGAGAGGCTGACAGCTGGGTCCACGGCCGCAGCAAGGAAGTGCCTCCTTATTACGCGGAAAATAATGATTCCTCCACCTGACAGCTGGGACCCACCGGACGGGCCACCGTATTTCGTGAAAAAAACGTTCCCCCAGCTGTCAGCTCGGACCCACCGAAAGTGCCTCCTTATTACGCACAAAAAAAATGAATACTCCCCGGCTAGCTGGGACCCACCTTGCTGGGAGGCTGGCTTGTGGGCCTACTAAGTTGACGGGGACGAAGGGCTTTGTCAACTTAGTCAATATGAACGATTCTAGCTCTAGTGACCGTACGATGTCCATCCAACGGCCGTAGTGCTTCTTCAACCTCTGGTCTTCTTGCTCCAGCGGCCCAAAGCAGCGCCAGTCGTGCCGCATGCTCCTGCCTCTCGTGGCCGGCTGTGCTGCCGCAGAGGCCTCACCGCCCCGTACTATTCCCACCGCTGGCCAGGCCCTGCAGCGACGACAGCCTCACACCGCAGCCGAACCAGTGAACCCTCGTAGTCCTCTCTGCGCGGGCTTCCACTGCCGCATCGTCCCCTTCCTAGGCCTCACCGTCGTCCACCACCATGGTGCTCTCCGCGCGGCGTGGTCAACGTGGTCAAGAAACGACTTCCATCGAAAGAGTACTGTACGTGGAGAGGCTGACAGCTGGGTCCACGGCCACAACCCAGTTTTTTGTGATTTGCCAAGTAAGTCGCTTTGTCAGGCCTGTTGGGCTGCAAATCTGTCAAGACGAGGAGAGCTTTTATTCGGCTGGCCGAGAAAATGGCCCATCAGTAATGAGAAATGTGTTGTACATTTTTAAAACACATCAAACCGGCAATTAGTTTCAAATATCTTTTTTTTTCATTTCAAGATTTTAAATTACATTAATTTTTATGCGTGGAGAATTTGTTGGATTTTATATTGATATACATTTATTTTTAAAACCAGTTTGAATGTGAGTCAAAATTTCGGGATTAAAAGCAGTTTGGACCGCACCGAAATATGCAAAATTTCATATAAGTTTTTAACCGTTGCCACAATATGGGCCGTAATACTAACAAAAAGAATATGGGCTCCAAAAAAAAACTTTAAGAATTAGAAAATGGGCTGTAAATTATTAGAAATAATGGCAGATGGGCTATATGCTGTTTTCCACAGATTTGAGGCTTTCCTAAAAAAAGGTTGACGCACAAGCACTGGCTGCTGGATGTCCATCCAACGACCGTCGTGCTTCTTCAATCTCTGCTCTTCCTGCTCCAGCCGCTCAAACAAGCACCGGCGGGACTGCCTGCTCCCGCTCCTCGCGGCCGGCTATGCTGCCGCGTAGGCCTCACCGCCCGACCGTACTCCCATCGCTGGCTAGCCATCCCTCTACTCACCCACACCTGCTGTTATTCTCCGGCGACGGCAGACGAACCAGTAAACCCTTGTACAGTCGTACTCCCCTCCGCGTGGGAAACAACTGCTGAGTCTTCCCTGCCTCCGTGTCGTCCCCTTCCTAGGCCTCGCCGTCGTCCACCGCCCTGGTGCTCTTGGCGCGGCGTGGTCAACCTGGTCAAGGAACGACTTCCATCAGACGTGGACTGTACGTGGAGAGGCTGACAGCTGGGTCCACGGCCGCAGCAAGGAAGTGACTCCTTATTACGCGGAAAATAATGATTCCTCCACCTGACAGCTGGGACCCACCGGACGGGCCACTATATTTCGCGAAAAAAATGTTTCCCCCTGACTGCTGGGACCCACCAGCTACATCTTCGCACGCAAGGAAGTGCGTCTAGGCAAAAAAAATGATTCGCCCCCTGACTGCTGGGACCCACCAGCTACATCTTCGCAGGCAAGGAAGTGCCTGACAGTCGAGACCCACCTGGTCGAAGCGTACATAGCGTTGTCATTCTAGCCGCGAACGTGTATGTACATACTGGTCGATGTAGAGGCGCACACATGTCGTAATAGAGGCGCGCACATGTCATAGTTGAGGCGCGCACGTAGCATGTACACGTATGTACAACGGCCAGGGTGCAAGAAAGGAAATACAACCACGTATATGTACATACGGGCGGGGTCTCGAACGCCTACTCGCGCATACGTACGGCCAGGGCTCATGTACATGGTTGGGTCAGAACGGAGAAACAGCGTCGTCGTCGTGTTCATGGGGAGGCAACGGAAAATGCGTCGTGTTCATGGGGAGGCAACGGAATGCGTCGTGTTCATGGGGAGGCAACGGAACGCGTGGGAGCCAACCGGCTGGGTCAGAATGGAATGCGTGTTCATGTTCATCGGGAGGGCTTGGACGGAACAGGCGATGCAAACGAGGCCTGGCGTACCGCACAATGGAGGAAACGGACCTCCTATGTTCGGAACATGGTCCTGTTGATCGGGAGGGGTCTGGCGTACCGCAAAACGGAGGAAACGGACCTCCTACGGTCGAAATGAGGGTCCTGTTGATCGGAAGGGGTGTGGCGTACCGCAAAACGGACGAAACAGACTTGTGTTGGAGCGCTATGGTCGAAACGGGGGTCCTCTTCATCGGGAGGGGTCTGGCGTGCCGCAAAACGGGACTCCATGGGATACTGTTCATCTCCACCGTCGACCCCCTCCAGCCTCCACGAGCTACTGTTCATCCACCGTCGACCTCCTCCAGCCTCCACCTGCGACTGTTCATCCACGGGCTCCTGTTCATCCAGCCTCCACCGCGCGCTACTCCACCGGCTACTGTTCAACCAGCCCTCTCCACGGGCTCCTATTCAACCACCCCTCCACGGGCTACTGTTCATCCTGCCCTCCACCTTCTACTGTTCATCCTGCCCTCCACGGGGTGGTCCTGTTCATCCAGCCCTCCACGGGGTCCTGTTCATCCAGCCCCAACCGGCTCGATCGATCGGGGTCGTGTTCATCCAGAGGCAACACCACGGGGTCCTGTTCATCCACCCCCACTGGGAACTGTTCATCCACCCCCCCCCCCCTCGCAACGCTGACTGTTCATCCAGAGGCAGCATCGATCGGCTTCAGTTAGCAGCAGTAGCGAAGGAATCGCTCGATCGGGTTCAGTTAACAGCCATCGATCGATCGCTCGGGTTCAGTAACGCGTAGCCTGCAGGGCAATCGCTCGGGTTCAGTTAGAGCCAACAACTAACACACACGCGCATATGTGTACGAGAGAAACACGCATCGCTCGGCCCCCGACTTCCCACCGTAACCGGGAACTCCCCGAAATTTTCCTCGCCCTCGCTTATACCACGGTTTTTTCTGTCATGGACGGCCCAAAGAATGTCATGCAGCTGCGTCTCCGGCCTGCCCAGGACGAAAAACCCATTTTCTGTCATGATTTTTTGTCATAGAAGTAGGAGCCAACCATATCTATGATGATACCGGGTTTTGTCAGAGTTATTGTCATAGAAGTGTCATATGTTTGACAGAAAAATTTTCGTTCGGCTCAAAATGTCACGGATGTGTCTTTTTTTGTAGTGAATGTTTTTGGTATTTTGTAGTGATTGTAACAATAGCAACGGAGAAGTAAATAAGCGAAGAACAATATATGGATAGCTCGTAGGCAACGGATCGGTGATAGAGAATTATGCCGGATGCGGTTCATCATGTAACAGTCATAACCTAGGGTGACACAGAACTAGCTCCAATTCATCAAATGTAATGTAGGCATGTATTCCGAATATAGCCATACGTGCTTATGGAAAAGAACTTGCATGACATTTTTTGTCCTACCCTCCCGTGGCAGTGGGGTCCTAGCGGAAACTAAGGGATATTAAGGCCTCCTTTTAATAGAGTACCGGACCAAAACATTAACACATAGTGAATACATGAACTCCTCACACTACGGCCACCACCAGGAGTGGTCCCGATTATTGTCACTTCGGGGTTGCTGGATCATAACACATAGTAGGTGACTATAGACTTGCATGATAGGATCAAGAACTCACATATATTCATGAAAACATAATAGGTTTAGATCTGAAATCATGGCACTCAGGCCCTAGTGACAAGCATTAAGCATAGCAAAGTCATAGCAACATCAATCTCATAACATAGTGGATACTAGGGATCAAACCCTAACAAAACTAACTCGATTACATGATAAATCTCATCCAAACCATCACCGTCCAGCAAGCCTATGATGGAATTACTCATGCACGACGGTGAGCATCATGAAATTGGTGATGGAGGATGGTTGATGATGTCGACGACGACTGATTCCCCTCTCCGAAGACCCGAACGGACTCCAGATCAGCCCTCCCAAGAGGTTTTTGGGCTTGGCGGCGGCTCCGTATCATAAAACGTGATGAATCCTTCTCTCTGATTTTTTTCTACTCGAAAGTGAATATATAGAGTTGGAGTTGAGGTCGGAGGAGCTCCAGGGGGCCCACGAGGTAGGGGGGCACGCCCAGGGGGGCAGGCGCGCCCCCACCCTCGTGGATAGGGTGTGGGCCCCCTGGTCTTGACCTTTTGCCAGGATTTTTTATTATTTCCAAAAATAGTCTCTGTAAAGTTTCAGGTCATTCCGAGAACTTTTGTTTCTGCACATAAATAACACCATGGCAATTCTGCTGAAAACAGCGTCAGTCGGATTAGTTCCATTCAAATCATGCAAGTTAGAGTCCAAAACAAGGGCAAAAGTGTTTGGAAAAGTAGATACGACGGTGACGTATCAGTGCGCCCTCCACCCTTGTGGCTGGCTGGTGGCTCCCCTCTGGTATTTTCTTCTCCCAATATTTTTTATATATTCCAAAAATATTCTCCGTGAAGTTTCGGGACATTTGGAGTTGTGCAGAATAGGTCTCTAATATTTGCTCCTTTTCCAGTCCAGAATCCCAGCTGCCGACATTCTCCCTCTTCATGTAAACCTTATAAAATAAGAGAGAAGAGGCATAAGTATTGTGATATAATGTTTACTAATAGCCCATAATGCAATAAATATTGATATAAAAGCATAATGCAAAATGGACGTATCAACTCCCCCAAGCTTAGACCTCGCTTGTCCTCAAGCGAAAGCCGATATCAAAAAATATGCCCACATGTTTAGCAATAGAGGTGTCAATAAAATAAAATACGAACACGAGGGCATCATGATCATCTTTAGACCAACAACTTATATTGTCATATAATTTCTTATGTTAAATTAACAATGCTGGATCTCTCCAACATATAGTGCTTGCCAGAGGAGAAAGTATAAAAAGGAAAGGTGATGATAACCATGACTCTTGTATAAGGGTAGAAGATAAAAAGTAAAAGATAGGCCCTTCACGGAGGGAAGCAGAGGTTGTCATGCGCTTTTATGGTTCGATGCACAAAATCTTAATGCAAAAGAACGTCACTTTATATTGCCGCTTGTGATAAAGACCTTTATTATGCAGTCCGTCGCTTTTATTTCTTCCATATCACAAGTTTGTATAAAGCTTATTTTCTTCACACTAATAGATCATACATATTTAGAGAGCATTTTTTATTGCTTGCACCGATGACAACTTACATGAAGGATCTTACTCAATCCATAGGTAGGTATGGTGGACTCTCATGGCAAAACTAGTTTAAGGGATGTTTGGAAGCACATGTAGTATCTCTACTTGGTGCAAAGAATTTGGCTAGCATGAGAGAGAAAGGCAAGATCAACATGTTGGATGATCCATGACAATATAACTTCTATTCGGATATAAGAAAACATAGCTCATTATGTTGTCTTCCTTGTCCAACATCAACTTTTTAGCATGTCATATTTTAATGAGTGCTCACAATTACAAAAAATGTCCAAGATAGTATATTTATATGTGAAGCATCTCTTTCTTTGTTACTTCCTATTAGTTGCAACAATGACCAAAACTATGTTTGTCAATTCTCAACAAATTTTATTCATCATACTCTTTATATGTGAAGTCATTACTCTCCATAAGATCAATATATGATCTTTTTATTCTTTCTTTTATTTAATTCCCTCAAGATCATAGCAAGAAGACAAAAGCCCTCAACTCAAAACTACTCTATTATATATAACTCGTGGACTCGAATACATAGATAGAGATCAAGATAAAACTCAAGCCTAGATCATACTAAAAACTTTATTCTACTAGATCAAGATATAACCAAAATGACTGAACTAAGAAAAATGATAAAGATAAAGGGTGTGATGGTGATACGATAACGGGGCACCTCCCCCAAGCCTGGCAGTTGCCAAGGGGAGTGCCCATACCCAATTAATTATGTCTCTTTCTTTGGAGCTGGTGATGTGATATTCTTGGCGATAATGCCCCTTAGGATGTGATTATCTTCCTTGAGCTTATTAATTTGCTGATTAAGATCCATTACTTCCTTGCGAAGTTTACCCGTGACAGCTAGAGCTCCATTCACCCATGGATGTTTCATAGCTGCGGGAGAAAAAGCAACACTCTTTTTCATATTTTCATAAGAGAGAAATCTAGTATTGGGATGAATTACTGAATTTGGTATTGCTGAGCTTTGAAGTTCCTCATCAAAATATCAAACAAATACCAAATTCACATGATTACTTATAACAAGACTTCACCCATGTCCTTAGGAACAAACGTAACTACTCACAAAGCATATTCATGATCAAGATCAGAGGAGTATTAATTATCATTAAGGATCTGAAAATATAATCTTCCACCGGATAAACCAACTAGCATCAACTACAAGGAGTGATCAGCACTACTAGCAACCCACAGGTACCAATATGAGGTTTTGGGACAAAGATCGAATACAAGAGATGAACTGGGGTTTGAGAGGAGATGGTGTTGGTGAAGATGTTGATGGAGATTGACCCCCTCTCGATGAGAGGATCGTTGGTGATGACGATGGCGACGATTTCCCCCTCTGGGAGGGATGTTTCCTAGCAGAACAGCTCCAGCGAAGCCCTAGATTGGTTCTGCCCAGGTTCCGCCTTGAGACAGCGGCGCTTTGTCCCGAAAACTTCCTTCTTATTTTTTCCAGGACCATATAGCAGAAGATGGGCGTTGAAGGCCTGCTAGGGGGCCCACAAGGATGGGGGCGCACCCAGGGGGTAGGGTGCGTCGTCCACCCTTGTGGCTGGCTGGTGGCCCCCCTCTGGTCTTCTCCCAATATTTTTTATATATTCCAAAAATATTCTCCGTGAAGTTTCAGGACTTTTGGAGTTGTGCAAAATAGGTCTCTAATATTTGCTCCTTTTCCAGTCCAGAATCCCAGCTGCTGGCATTCTCCCTCTTCATGTAAACATTATAAAATAGGGACAATTGCATTTTTACCCCTAGTTGGTTCCTACCCACGGTTTTTGCCCTTACTTTTTGAGCTTGCTCAGTTTTGCCCTTACTTTTTCCGTCGTGGTCCCTCGAATGCCCTTTGACCGTTTGACCAAAACCTTGAAAATTCATAACTAATTCATATGAACTCAGAAAAATACAAACAAGATATCAAAATGATCAGATAAACATTACCTTTATGTGCATATCATTTGCATTTAGGACAAAAGCACCCATTAAACTACATGAGGTAATTAATGTTATTAACATTATTAAGAATAAAAAGGTATAAACCATATTTTTTCATGAATAAAAATTACATGTAAATGTAGGTGATGTTTTCTGAACATCCAGATATCTTATTTGCATTTTTCTAAGCTCGTATCATCTTGTTATGAATGTTCTAACGACTTTGACCATTATTTGTAAACTTCATAACAAATTGATACGAACTCTGAAAAATGCAAATAAGATATCAGGATGTTCAGAACATCACCTACATTTGCATGTAATTTTTATTCATGAAAAAAATATTGTTTATACTTTTTATTTTTAATAATGTTAATAACATTAATTACCTGAGGTAGTTTAAATGGTGCTTTTGTCCTGAATGCAAATGATATGAACATAAAGGCAATGTTTATCTGAACATTTTGATATCTTATTTGCATTTTTCTGAGTTCATATGAATTAGTTATGAATTTTCAAAGTTTTGGTCAAACGGTCAAAGGGCATTCGAGGGACCTCGACGGAAAAAGTAAGGGCAAAACTGAGCAATCTCAAAAAGTAAGGGCAAAACCCGTGGGTAGGAACCAACTGGGGGAAAAATGCAATTGTCCCTATAAAATAAGAGAGAAAAGCATAAGTATTGTGATATAATGTGTACTAACAGCCCATAATGCAATAAATATTGATATAAAAGCATGATGCAAAATGGACGTATCAAGAAGCACCGAAGAAGAACTTGAGTCGAGCAGATTTTTTATCCACATGCACCATCTGTCATCAAAACCCTTGGCTTTCATAATATAAATAATAAAATTATGCTCCATTGTGTCAAATGCCTTTTCGAAGTCAAGTTTAAGGATGACAATTTGCTTGCCTAATTGCTTGCATTGATACAAGTACTCGTGCGCCCATGACAGGCAGTCCCGAATTGTCCTTGTCTTAATGAATCCATATTGGTTACGGTGCACCAGTTTAAGAATCCATTTCTGCAGTCTTTCGACTAAGATTTTTGTGATCACTTTGAGAACACAATTCAACAAAGAAATTGGTCGGAAGTCATTGACAGCCTCTGGTGTAAGTTTCTTGGGAATGAGGGTAATTAACGAAGAATTCAAGCACTTAAGATCTATTTTACCCTCCCAGAAATCAGCACATAGTTGATAGAAATCCCTTTTGATGATATCCCAACAAACCTTGAGAAATAACCCAGAAAAACGATCCGGACCCGGAGCCCTGTCTGCAGGTATGATTTTAATCACTCGGTAAATTTCATCACTTGAGAAAGGGGCCGAGAGCTCTTCCAACCCAGGTACCATTTGGATGAGGTCAGAAATTTGAAAATCGTACACAAGGGCAGTTGAAATTTATGTCCTGTTCTTGAAGCATTCAAAAATAGTAGCAGCTTTTTCTTCATGATCTTCAATTTGACGGCCGTCCGAGAGCTTTAAATCAGGAATGGAATTCTACCTGAATCTTTCAGTGGCCCATGTCATCAATTTCTTCTTCCATAGATTCCTGCAAAATATTAGTCTCCTCTCGACAGCGGAGTCCTCAATATATGTTTGAACATAAGCATTCACTACAGCAGGATGCTGCTAACGTGACACTACGATTAGAGACCCATCAAGAAACTGTGTGCGATGCAATAATCTCAAACAGCGTTGTATGAAAACCGTCAGAAATGATGCAAAACGTTTGCGATGAATGAGACATCAAACACGGTTTAGATTATAGTTGCGTGTGCGATGAGGGGCATACGGTTGATCTGTACGAACTGTTTGCGATGAGACAGAACAACAGAAATGGGCAGCCAGATCAAGGTGTGTGCGATATACGACATACAGTTTGGTCCGATGAACCGTTTGTGATGAGTGAGGTGAACACAAACGATTCGGCGTAACAAGATGTGTGTGATACCTGACAAACAAGTCGGTAATCAGAATTGTGTGCGATCATTATAGACAGCCCGTATTATCTTTTTTGTGGTGTGCTCGTTAGGGCACACAGTTCAACAAACCAACCTGTTGGCGATAATGTAGAAGATCTCCGTCGAATACATATTACTAACCGTGTGCAATGAGATTGACAGGATAAACAGAGATATATACAGTCTGCTTAATTTAGTCCTTCTTCTTCTTGTTGTTCTTGTTGGATGGCCCCACGACATCATCTTAGCGAGGAGGCTTCTTGCCGCTGACCGTTGGCTTTTCATCGCCGCCACCGTCGTCATCGTCGTTGCTGTCGTCATCGTCCTCCTCCTCGTTCGACCATTCCTCCTCCTGATCGTCGTCGTCCTCTTCTTCGTCCTCCGACGGCTCCTCGTCCGTCTGGTTGTCGTCTGAAGACTCCGGAGGCGGCGTCCCTTCCATGAACCGGATATAATTGAGGTCTGGGCTCGACGCCAGACTCATGGAAGACGAGCGGGATGATTCCGATGTTGACCTATCATCGGGCGCCAGACTGCTGGCCGAACTGTTATCCTCGCTATCACTCACATGGCTGCAGCGTGTGTGCCAGTGTGTAGCGCGGCCTGCGGGGGACGATGAAGATGGTGGACACTTAAGCGGGGTATGCAGAGAAGAGGATTTGCCAATTGAAGCGGGGATTGAAGCGGGGGTTGATGTATTATCTAACTGCTGATATAATCAACTGCAATTATTTGTACCCAGTCGCTCCAAATTCCCGGAGTTGTGCAAGACTCCTTTTTTAGGGTTGGTTGCATAAGACTCCTATTGGCTATTAGTCTGGTTTCCTTTTTCAGGACAAAAACAAGGAACGAGTTTTGGGATTATGCACCGGTACCGGTACGAACGGAGTAGGATAGTTGGCAAGCAATACACTGAGCTCTTCTTATTGATAAAGCCAGTAATAATAAAACTAGAAAGGAAAAGAAAAAAGACAAAGAAAAATATCTGCCTGAATCTTCGCGTAACATCAATGGCATATATAGGACCTAGATGTGCATTACTTAGAGCACATCTAGATGTGCTTTAGCAATACTGTCAAACAAAACCCCTAATCATCATTGCAAACAGCGCATAGAACATGGCTAATGCGACAACTACAACTACACATGCTAGTTCCTTCTTATCTCTTGCTTTCATCTATTGCCTATGATTGATTCTTTCTTGCTTCATCATACTGATTGTACATTCTAGATCAGCCAGTTTCTTCTTCAGCTTTACGTTATCTTCTGCGAGCTTGGTGATAACACTCCGAGCCCTGCCATGCAATCCTTCATCCAGCCAGTTAACAAAGGCACAAGCTTCATATCCCTGCCAATGTTAAATAGTATTCTGGATGAGTGGTGGCATTAACTGAAGTAAAATGATGAACTTAATTAGCACTAACCTCTAAGGGGAAACTAAGAAACCACCTGCCAATGTCGAATCCCTCCGTGCATACACGTCGAGCGGGAGTGTGCCCATGCACACAACTCAGCTTTTGGTACTTCTCGATGGCGCAGAACTCGGAGTCAAACTCGTGTTGTGGGAGTCTGGAGTCAATCTCTGGATCCGGCGACATATCACTTTCCTGGGGGGGTCATTCAGGATGGATTCAGCAAGGAGCCATACTTTGGACATTATAAAAAAGATCGGGATAGATTTGAACATGACAGGACGATTCGGATCCGTAGTACACCTGCCTTCTAATGACCTTAGGCAAGTGCTCGGCGGCGACCGCCGTCGTGGAGGCGATACGAGCAGGAGCATCCGCACTGAAACCATCAGCACCACTCGTCCGCATTCCCCCAATGTCAGCGCCACGCGAGGGAATTTGGAGGCTATGTAGGGATTTGGGGGAAATGGGGAAACTGTGGAGATAAGCTAACGGTCGGGAACTACTAATGGCACTATATATATGTTGTATATATACAACACATTTTTTGTACATGTTGTTTGTGTTAGTTATTACAACGTCACACATGATTTCTGCACCAAACCGTGTGAGAAGACAATGTAGGTTAGACACGGTTGCCGTTGCATAACCGTACGTGATGTACTACCCTGTCCATATAATTGAGTTACAGTGAGATACCGTGTAAACAGCTACTCCGTGGATATCCGTAAAAAAAGGCCGCTCTGCATATAGAGATGGCGGCGGCGGCCTAGGCAGCGGCTACCGGAGAAGGGGTCAATCCTCGACCGGTGGGCGGTGGCGGTGTCATAGGAGATCAATCCTCATTCTACGGCGGGAGATAGGAGGAGCTCAACCATCGAGGTCGGCGGCAGCGTGATTCGAGCACATCCATCGCGGTCGATGGCGGGATAGTGGAGGTCGAACTTCAGGCGGCAGCCGCATTAAGCTTTGCTCCTCAACCCTGCTGTCTCGGTGTGCCGCCGCATCACACTTGTCTGTTTGCTGGGTGGAGGTCACCGCGCGACTAATTAATTAAGGTATTCTTTTCGTGAGTGGCTAAATTTAGGTATTCAATTCCTAAGTGTCATGTCGTACTAGTACTCTGCGTGTAAATTGACTGGCCATTAATTTTTGTCATAGCACGTCTGGATAACAACATGGTGCGCCCTAAGTAATTATTAAAATAAAACCTTGCGATTTATGCATGCATCTTTGGACAATAGTTAATCCATGTATAAATGTTGTTGTTTTATTTTTAATTACCATTCGTGTGCTGCAGATGGAACGATCTCGATGGATGAAGAATCGGAAAACCATAGATTTTATCAGTGGCGTGATAGAGTTCATGAATTTGGATGAAAGTACAAAGAGGAGAATTGGTGATGCGGATTACATCCTGTGTCCATGTACTGATTGCAATGTTGGGGATATCGCTTATCAGGAACTTATCGATCGACCCATGATAAGGGGTAAATCGGCCAGTTTATCGGCATATCGGCCGATTTATCACCATATCGGCAGATTTGTCAGCCGATTTATCTTATCAGTCTGACAGCGGTAAGAGATAAATCGGCCGATTTATCGGCATATCGGAAGATATCTTGAACAGTGACTGATTGTGCCAATACATAGTCACATGAAGTTGCAGATGTCCATATGCACTTAGTCTCTAGGGGATTCATGGATGGATATACACGTTGGACCAGACATGGTGAATAGGAGGTCATGGATGAAGATACCCAGGGCAGCGAGATGCCAAACCCCGATCAGTGTCACATGGATGTTTAATCTAACATCGGGGCAGAGGCGTCAAGCTACCAATGGAACACCGGAAAGCCGAAACGCCCACTGGAAAACCAAGACGTCAACGCAGATGACGACGATCTTGATATGACAGATTTTGCTGCTATGGTTGCAGATTTCGAGGGCCCAGATAAGCATATGATTGGGTACAAGGATCTGCCAACCATTGATGCAGACTCCAAGAAAGAATTGTATCTAGGTTGCAAAAAGAAATATTCCAGGTTGAGTGCCACCCTGGCGCTTCTCAGATTTATAGCAGCAAACGGTCTATCAAATAAGGGCTTCACAGAGATGTTAGGTCTTCTGAAAGAAATTCTTCTAGAAGATAATGTGCTCCCCAGAAGCATGAATGAAGCGAAGACATTTTTTTGCCCATTGGAACTTGAAGTATAGAAGATACACACTTGTGTGAATGATTATATATTGTACCGTGGTGAGTACAAAGATTTTCATGCATGTCCCACATGCAAGCATGCATGATACAAGCGCATGAGAGCAAAGGACAAGTACAAATTGGATGACGAGATCAAGACAGGAGTCTGGTTCAAGGTTGTTGGGTATTTGCCTTTAATTCCATGGTTGAGGCGTTTGTTTGCAAACCCTAGAGAGGCAAAGAGCTTGCGGTGGCATCATGATGAGCGAATTGCGAATAGGTATATGAGGCACCCGAAAGATGGGGCTCAATGGGAATTAATCTACAAAAAGTTTGAAATTTTTGCCAAGGATCCTAGAAGTATAAGGCTCGGGGAGTGTACTGATGGGATGAATCCTTTTGGCGATATGAGAACCAATTACAGCACATGGCCGGTGCTTCTGTGCATATATAACCTAGCTCCTTGGTTGTGTATGAAGAAAAAATACATTGTGATGTAAATGATTATCCAAGGCCCGAAGCAACCTGGAAATGACATCGACATTTACTTTCAGCTACTGGTATAAGAACTGCTGACAGTGTGGATAGATGCGCCTGTTGTAAAATGTTATGATGCTTATAGAAAGGAGATTTTCGATCTACATGCCATGCTAGTGCACACCATTCAAGATATGCCGGCATTAGGCAACACATCGGGGCAGAAAACAAGGGGAGAAGTAGGGTGTGTCACATGCATGGATAGGGCAGCTAGCAGAAGACTTCCCAACTCGCACAAAACAGTGCATTTGCGTCATTGTAGGTTCTTACAAAAAAATCACCCATACCGAAAGATGAAAGCTGAATTTGATGGTACGACAAAGGCAGCTGTAGCCCCAAGACCCTATGAAGGGGTGGTGGTCCACAACATGGCTAAAAAATTAATGTTGTGCTTGGCAAGAACCACCCTTTGACGGTGAAACTAACACCCAAGGATCAAGTGTTTAAGAAGAAATCGGTGTTCTGGAAATTACCTTACTGGGAGATTCTACATGTACGTCACTACATCGATGTCATGCACGTAGAGAAGAACGTATGTGAAAGTATCCTTGGTACTCTGCTCAAGATTAAAGGTAAAGAAAGGATGGTGACGATTCACGGCTCGATATGCTTGCTGATCAATCACAACGCAAGAGTGAAGCAGAAGATGATGAAAAATTCATCAAAGCTCGCCAAAGTTACAATTTCATTACAAAAGAAGCAACACGGTTCTTCACATATTTGTTGTCAGTTAAGACACCCTCTTCCTACTCCGCAAACATCAAAAGTCTCATGGATGTGATCTCAGGTAAAATGAAGTTGGGACACATGAAGTCACATGATTGCCACGTAATGTTGACACAAATCCTCCTGGTGGCCATCAGGAATCTAATGGACAAAGATATAAGAAACACACTCATTGACCTTTGTGATTTCTTCAACCAACTATGGGAGAAAAGTTGTAGATCCTGAAGAGTTGGATCATATGCAAGATGATATTGCAAGAATATTGTCCAACCTAGAGATGTTTTTCCCACCGTCATTCTTTGATATCATGGTCCATCTCACTGTGCACCTTCTCGACGAGATAAAGTATTGTGGTCCTGTGTTTCTTCGCAACATGTATCCCTTTGAGCGGTTCATGGGAATTCTGAAGCGCTTTTGTTGGAACTGAAACCATCCAGAGGCAAGCATCCTACAAGGTTATACCGTAGAGGAGGTGGTTGAGTTTTGCACCGAATTAATGAAACAAAGACCTATTGGTTTGCCCCTCTCTCGCCACGAGGGAAGGCTGAAAGGTAAGCCAGTCCTTGCTGGCATGCAAATGGCTGCACCCAGAGAATTGGCATGGAAAGCCCATTTGATGATACTGCTTAACAACCCAGTTCTCATCGCTTATGCCAAAGAGCACTTGGCAGAGATACGCCAAAGATTCTTACCAATGGTGCCTTCATCACAGGTGGAGATGAAGGAGCACACTAAGAACTACGCCGAATGGCTGAAGAATGGTTTGGCACAAGGATCCATCGATGACATTGCTACGTGGTTGGCACAAAAGCTGTCACCTACGATGCTGACGTACCAATGCAAGCATATGATATAAATGGATTGACGTTCTACACTGAGGAACGTGATAAGAAGACCTCGTATCAGAACAACTCTGTTCGAATAGAATGCATGACTGTAAATGAAGGTGATAAAAGGTATACTATGGATCCATCAAACAGATTTGGGAGCTTGACTTGTGAAAGTTAAGGTGGCATTATTCAGGTGCGCATGGATCCCTCTTGGTCAGGTAAGGATTGATGAGTACAGGAAGACCTGTGTTAACAGGACAACGATGGCATATCATGCGGACCCATTCATTCTTGCCCGCGATGCTACCCAGATTTTCTTTATGGAAGACCCCTTGCATACGAACGGCCATTTAGCGATGCATGGGAAGAGAAGGGTACTGGGTGTCTACGATGTTGCCGATCAGGACGAGTACGATGAATTTGATGAGTTGCCAGCCAAGGGATCACGCACCAGTGCAACGGAGAAGAAGTTTAAAATCATCAAAAAAAACCCAAGTTCATTCGGGGTCAACTTAATCCTCCGTGTACATGGGAATTAAGCTGTAAGACTAGTCTTTATGCCTACCCTGCAACTTAATTCGTTCAATTTAGAACTGTCGTGTGTACTAAATTTGTGAGTTATGCCCGGTTTTCTGTTGATGTAAGAACCATTAATATGTTGACCTTGATATGTTGTCAGCTCAAGCAATGACTATGAACTGTTTTTTGTTATTATTATTATTGTTATTATTATATCATAGAGGTAGAACACTCAATCGATCTCACTGCAGTATGTGTGAACAAAAATATGCAATCTGGTTTGCAAATAGCACACGGTTCATTGATGAAAGCCGTGTGCCGACCAAACCCCGCCACCACCCCACCCACGATCTGAGTCATGCTTTCTGATTGGCTAGAACCCAAACCCCACGGATCATACGTCTGCATCGTTCGATGCTCCCAGATCGAACGCCTATCCTCATCCCTTTCGATAACACATGCAGTTCCGGTTGTAATTTTATTTTTATGCACAAAATGCACCTTAATATCAAAAAATGTCTTAAATATAGCTAATGATAACTAAAATGTGCCAGAAAATCAAACCTGTGGTATAATGGTGATTGCGTACCGTGGAAATTTTTATGAGGCCAAACGATGAAGTCGCCGGCCACAGGAGTTTGAATTGACACGTCTCCTTTTGGAAAACCATGATCCTTCATGTGAGATGCCCCGGTTTGGAAGCAGTGATCATCAAAACTTGTGCCAAACTTGACCAGCTTTTTTCCACGGGGTCGTGAGAGCACGCCACAGGCACACAGCGATTTTGATGATGTCCGAACTCCATCTGAATTTTCTGTAATTGAAATACCAGCTAGGCCTACTCCAGTGGCCGCACCTCGCGACCGAAATGTTTCAAACTTCTCCCCGCTTCTCGAACAAGCGGATGAAAACTCACAGAGTGATGCACAAATGATCTGTACACCTTTGCTAGGATGATAGTAAGGGGGTATCATAGCTAGTATCATGCATGCCAACTAGGCAATTTTGATGAGCTGTCATAGAATTAATTAAATGAAGAAAGAGAGGGTTAAGTATCATATCATGAAACCGTATCATAATAAATGTTATGTTACTATGTGTCATGCATGACAATATAAATAAAGTACTACATATGATACTAGCTACTCTATGATACTATGCATTATTAGAGCAAGTAAGTACACAATAGAGTGACATAAGACTAGCCACAATGGGTAGTAACATAGAATGTTACTAGTCTATGTTACTACCTCTATTGTGGGGAGTAACATATGTGTAGTAACATGCAACACTTCATTTATTAGGCTATAGACTCATCTTGCCTTGAGATGTGTGATGTTACTCAGACTAGCCACAATGGGTAGTAACATAGACTAGTAACATGCCCATGTGTTACACTGGTCTATGTTACTACCTCTATAGTGGGGAGTAACATATATGTGTGGTAACATGCAACACTTCATTTATTAGGATATAGACACATCTTTCCTTGATATGTACATGTGATGTTACTCATACTACTAGTAACTAGCTATGTTACTACTTTCCTCTCTTTCTTCAATTATTGCTTGTCACATCATCTACTTTATCTAGATATGTGTGATTTTACTACCTTGTTACTCCCATTGTGGGTAGTCTCATACTAAAGTAAGACTATACCCAAAGTGGGAGTAACATAGGTAGTAACATCACACATATCCACTTTCCTTCATTTCTTCGTTTATTGCTTACCACATCATCTATTTTATCTAGATATGTGTGATGTCACTACCTATGTTACTCCCATTGTGGGTAGTCTGGCTATAAGGAATAGAATAATATATATGTGCTTATTAGTTTGAGGAAAGAGAGGAGAAGCGGGCTCTTGGTTAGTAGAGCCAGCTGCAAAAGGAGGCCCGCCAAGACACTTTGTGAGGATGTAAGGTGGGCCAACTATTCATAAACTAGTACGTATATAAAAGTTATTATTGTATATACCCGCTAAGAGGTTGGCTGTATACGACAAGTCAACTTCTTATAGCCGACCCTTGGTTGTATTATTAACCATGCTCTTAGTGAGGTAGCTAGTATATCAACAGCAGTTAATCCATGTATTAATGTTGTTGTTTTATTTTTAATTACCATTTGTGTGCTGTAGATGGAATGATCTCGATGGATGAAGAATCGGAAAACCATAGATTTTATCAGTGGCGTGACAGAGTTCATGAATTTGGATGAAAGTACAAAGAGGAGAATTGGTGATGCGGATTACATCCTGTGTCCATGTACTGATTGCAATGTTGGGGATATCGCTTATCAGGAACTTATCGGTCGACCCATGATAAGGGGTAAATCGACCAGTTTATCGGCATATCGGCCGATTTATCGCCATATCGGCAGATTTATCGGCCGATTTATCTTATCAGTCTGAGAGCGGTAAGCGATAAATCGGCCGATTTATCGGCATATCGGAAGATATCTTGAACAGTGACTGATTGTGCCAATACATAGTCACATGAAGTTGCAGATGTCCATATGCACTTAGTCTCTAGGGGATTCATGGATGGATATACACGTTGGACCAGACATGGTGAATAGGAGGTCATGGATGAAGATACCCAGGGCAGCGAGATGCCAAACCCCGATCAGTGTCACATGGATGTTTAATCTAACATCGGGGCAGAGGCGTCAAGCTACCAATGGAACACCGGAAAGCCGAAACGCCCACTGGAAAACCAAGACGTCAACGCAGATGACGACGATCTTGATATGCCAGATTTTGCTGCTATGGTTGCAGATTTCGAGGGCCCAGATAAGCATATGATTGGGTACAAGGATCTGCCAACCATTGATGCAGACTCCAAGAAAGAATTGTATCTAGGTTGCAAAAAGAAATATTCCAGGTTGAGTGCCACCCTGGCGCTTCTTAGATTTAAAGCAGCAAACGGTCTATCAAACAAGGGCTTCACAGAGATGTTAGGTCTTTTGAAAGAAATTCTTCTAGAAGATAATGTGCTCCCCAGAAGCATGAATGAAGCGAAGACATTTTTTTGCCCATTGGAACTTGAAGTATAGAAGATACACACTTGTGTGAATGATTATATATTGTACCGTGGTGAGTACAAAGATTTTCATGCATGTCCCACATGCAAGCATGCATGATACAAGCGCATGAGAGCAAAGGACAAGTACAAATTGGATGACGAGATCAAGACAGGAGTCCGGTTCAAGGTTGTTTGGTATTTGCCTTTAATTCCATGGTTGAGGCGTTTGTTTGCAAACCCTAGAGAGGCAAAGAGGTTGCGGTGGCATCATGATGAGCGAATTGTGAATAGGTATATGAGGCACCCGAAAGATGGGGCTCAATGGGAATTAATCTACAAAAAGTTTGAAAATTTTGCCAAGGATACTAGAAGTATAAGGCTCGGGGAGTGTACTGCTGGGATGAATTCTTTTGGCGATATGAGCACCAATCACAGCACATGGCCGGTGCTTCTGTGCATATATAACCTAGCTCCTTGGTTGTGTATGAAGAAAAAATAAATTATGATGTAAATGATTATCCAAGGCCCGAAGCAACCTGGAAATGACATCGACATTTACTTTCAGCTACTGGTATAAGAACTGCTGACAGTGTGGATAGATGCGCCTGTTGTAAAATGTTATGATGCTTATAGAAAGGAGATTTTCGATCTACATGCCATGCTGGTGCACACCATTCAAGATATGCCGGCATTAGGCAACACATCGGGTCAGAAAACAAGGGGAGAAGTAGGGTGTGTCACATGCATGGATAGGACAGCTAGCAGAAGACTTCCCAACTCGCACAAAACAGTGTATTTGCGCCATCGTAGGTTCTTACAAAAAAATCACCCATACCGAAAGATGAAAGCTGAATTTGATGGTACGACAAAGGCAGCTGTAGCCCCAAGACCCTATGAAGGGGTGGTGGTCCACAACATGGCTAAAAAATTAATGTTGTGCTTGGCAAGAACCACCCTTTGACGGTGAAACTAACACCCAAGGATCAAGTGTTTAAGAAGAAATCGGTGTTCTGGAAATTACCTTAAGTGGGAGATTCTACGTGTACGTCACTACATCGATGTCATGCACGTAGAGAAGAACGTATGTGAAAGTATCCTTGGTACTCTGCCCAAGATTAAAGGTAAAGAAAGAATGGCGACGATTCACGGCTCGATATGCTTGCTGATCAATCACAACGCAAGAGTGAAGCAGAAGATGATGAAAAATTCATCAATGCTCGCCAAAGTTAAAATTTCAGTACAAAAGAAGCAACACGGTTCTTCACCTATTTGTTGTCAGTTAAGACACCCTCTTCCTACTCCGCAAACATCAGAATTCTCATGGATGTGAGCTCAGGTAAAATGAAGTTGGGACACATGAAGTCACATGATTGCCACGTAATGTTGACACAAATCCTCCTGGTGGCCATCAGGAATCTAATGGACAAAGATATAAGAAACACACTCATTGACCTCTATGATTTCTTCAACCAACTATGGGAGAAAAGTTGTAGATCCTGAAGAGTTGGATCATATGCAAGATGATATTGCAAGAATATTGTTCAACCTAGAGATGTTTTTCCGACCGTCATTCTTTGATATCATGGTCCATGTCACTGTGCACCTTCTCGACGAGATAAAGTATTATGGTCCTGTGTTTCTTCGCAACATGTATCCCTTCGAGCGGTTCATGGGAATCCTGAAGCGCTTTTGTTGGAACCGAAACCATCCAGAGGCAAGCATCCTACAAGGTTATACCACAGAGGAGGTGGTTGAGTTTTGCACCGAATACATGAAACAAAGACCTATTGGTTTGCCCCTCTCTCGCCACGAGGGAAGGCTGAAAGGTAAGCCAGTCCTTGCTGGCATGCAAATGGCTGCACCCAGAGAATTGGCATGGAAAGCCCATTTGATGGTACTGCTTAACAACCCAGTTCTCATCGCTTATGCCAAAGAGCACTTGGCGGAGATACGCCAAAGATTCTTACCAATGGTGCCTTCATCACAGGTGGAGATGAAGGAGCACACTAAGAACTACGCCGAATGGCTGAAGAATGGTTTGGCACAAGGATCCATCGATGACATTGCTACGTGGTTGGCACAAAAGCTGTCACCTATGGTGCTGACGTACCAATGCAAGCATATGACATAAATGGATACACGTACTACACTGAGGAACATGATAAGAAGACCTCGTATCAGAATAACTCTGTTCGAATAGAATGCATGACTGTAAATGAAGCTGATAAAAGGTATACTATGGATCCATCAAACGGATTTGGGAGCTTGACTATGTGAAAGCTAAGGTGGCATTATTCAGGTGCGCATGGATCCCTCTTGGTCAGGTAAGGATTGATGAGTACAGGAAGACATGTGTTAACAGGACAACGATGGCATATCACGCGGACCCATTCATTCTTGCCTGCGATGGTACCCAGATTTTCTTTGTGGAAGACCCCTTGCATAAGAACGGCCATTTAGCGATGCATGGGAAGAGAAGGGTAGTGGGTGTCTACGATGTTGCCGATCAGGACAAGTACAATGAATTTGATGAGTTGCCAGCCAAGGGATCACGCACCAGTGCAACAGAGAAGAAGTTTAAAATCATCAAAAAAACCCAAGTTCATTCGGGGTCAACTTAATCCCCCGTGTACATGGGAATTAAGCTGTAAGACTAGTCTTTATGCCTACCCTGCAACTTAATTCGTTCAATTTAGAACTGTCGTGTGTACTAAATTTGTGAGTTATGCCCGGTTTTCTATTGATGTAAGAACCATTAATATGTTGACCTTGATACGCTGTCAGCTCAGGCAATGACTATGAATTGTTTTTTGTTATTATTATTATTATTATTATTATTATATCATAGAGGTAGAACACTCAATCGATCTCACTGCAGTATGTGTGAACAAAAATGTGCAATCTGGTTTGCGAGTAGCACACGGTTCATTGATGAAAGCCGTGTGCGGACCAAACCCCGCCACCACCCCACCCACGATCTGAGTCGTGCTTTCTGATTGGCCAGAACCCAAACCCCACGGATCATACATCTGCACCGTTGGATGCTCCCAGATCGAACGCCTATCCTCATCCCTTTCGATAACACATGCAGTTCTGGTTGTAATTTTATTTTTATGCACAAAATGCACCTTAATATCAAAAAATGTCTTAAATATAGCTAATGATAACTAAAATGTGCCAGAAAATCAAACCCGTGGTATAATGGTGATTGCGTACCGTGGAAATTTTTATGAGGCCAAACGATGAAGTCACCGGCCACAGGAGTTTGAATTGACACGTCTCCTTTTGGAAAACCATGATCCTTCATGTGAGATGCTGCTGTTTGGAAGGAGCGGTCATCAAAACTTGTGCCAAACTTTACCAATTTTTTTCCACGGGGTCGTGAGAGCACGCCACAGGCACACAGCGATTTTGATGATGTCCGAACTCCATCTGAATTTTCTGTAATTGAAATACCAGCTAGGCCTACTCTAGTGGCCGCACCTCGCAGCCGAAATGTTTCAAACTTCTCCCCGCTTCTCGAACAAGCGGATGAAAACTCACAGAGTGACGCACAAATGATCTGTACACCTTTGCTAGGCTGATAGTAAGGGGCTATCATAGCTAGTATCATGCATGCCAACTAGGCAATTTTGATGAGCTGTCATAGAATTAATTAAATGAACAAAGAGAGGGTTAAGTATCATATCATGAAACCATATCATAATAAATGTTATGCTACTACGTGTCATGCATGACAATATAAATAAAGTACTACATATGATACTAGCTACTCTATGATACTATGCATTATTAGAGCAAGTAAGTACACAATAGAGTGACATAAGACTAGCCACAATGGGTAGTAACATAGAATGTTACTAGTCTATGTTACTACCTCTATTGTGGGGAGTAACATATGTGTAGTAACATGCAACACTTCATTTATTAGGCTATAGACTCATCTTGCCTTGAGATGTGTGATGTTACTCAGACTAGCCACAATGGGTAGTAACATAGACTAGTAACATGCCCATGTGTTACACTGGTCTATGTTACTACCTCTATAGTGGGGAGTAACGTATATGTGTGGTAACATGCAACACTTCATTTATTAGGATATAGACACATCTTGCCTTGATATGTACATGTGATGTTACTCATACTACTAGTAACTAGCTATGTTACTACTTTCCTCTCTTTCTTCAATTATTGCTTGCCGCATCATCTACTTTATCTAGATATGTGTGATGTTACTACCTTGTTACTCCCATTGTGGGTAGTCTCATACTAAAGTAAGACTATACCCAAAGTGGGAGTAACATAGGTAGTAACATCACACATATCCACTTTCCTTCATTTCTTCATTTATTGCTTACCACATCATCTATATTATCTAGATATGTGTGATGTCACTACCTATGTTACTCCCATTATGGGTAGTCTGGCTATAAGGAATAGAATAATATATATATGTGCTTATTAGTTTGAGGAAAGAGAAGAGAAGCGGGCTCTTGGTTAGTAGAGCCAGCTGCAAAAGGAGACCCGCCAAGACACTTTGTGAGGATGTAAGGTGGGCCAACTATTGATAAACTAGTACGTATATAAAAGTTATTATTGTACATACCCGCTAAGAGGTTGGTTGTATATGACAAGTCAACTTCTTATAGCCGACCCTTGGTTGTATTATTAACCATGCTCTTAGTGAGGTAGCTAGTATATCATAGGCGACTAGCTAGTATCAGACTAGCCATAGTGGGAGTAACTTCAGCAGTAACACCGACTCCAACTTAGCAAACTTGCTTATGTGGAAATAAGTTAACGAGGAGAGAGATAGTTTCAGTAACTTCGATAGTTATTGTAGCATCACATGTCCCAATGCAATATGAGTCTGTAACCTAAGAAATGAAGCTTTGCATCACACTACACTTATGTTACTACCTACTATTAAGGTAGTAACATATATAGTCTAGGGACATGTGTATGTTACTAGTGTACTACTCTCCATTGTGGCTAGCTAGTCTCATACTCCCTCCTTTCTGGTTTAGCTAGGTTGGTTGTAATGGTATTATCATAAGCGGTATGATGCATGCCAACTAGACTTTTTGAATGATGTGGCACACATGAGAGGATGTGGTATCATATCATGATATCGTGTCATATTAAATTTTGTACTACTACTTTGTGTGATTAGTAAGGCAAGCTAAGATGGTAACTTATGATACTATGCATTATGGAAGTAGCTAGTATCCTAGCTACACTACCATATATATGCATGATACTACTAGTATATATATGATACTCTCCCCATTACAACCGGCCTTATAGGGCTCAATTCAAAAATCTCACCAACCAAGGTAGATGGTGAGTGGTGGAATACCTTTGTAGTTTGCAAGAACACCCAATTAATGCTTTTGTTTTCCTCAAAAATTTATGTTTTCCAAGGTATTAATTGCAATACATGCATGCATATATAAAGTACATGCATTGGTCAACTTTCTCTTAATACTTACATGCAATGATTTAATGCACCTTGGAATCTCGACATGTGATGAGGAACAACCAAATTGAGCCTTATAAAATGGACAAACTAAAATTTTGAGATAAGCCTATAAACCGGAAAGGAGGGAGTATATATGCATGATACTAGTATATGATCGGCAATACCTCCGTAATGCGCGCATGTATAGTATCATGAGTTAGTATCTTAGATTCCTTACTAATTACCATGCATGACACAAAGTAGTACACCATTTAATATGATACGATATCATGATATGATACCACACACCCTCTCTTTCATCATTTAACTATGTGCCACATCATCCAAAAAGTCTAGTTGGCATGCATCATACCGCTTGATACTCCCATATTACGACCAACCTTATTAGGGTGGCCATAGTGGGGGTATCATAGCCGTATCATGCACCCGAGAATAGAAAATATGATGATATGGCAAAGAAGAAGTAACATAGGTAGATACCGTAACATATATATATATAATAAATGCTATACTACTTTGTGTCATGCGTGGCCATAAATATGGTCATCTATGATATATACTCCCTCAGCAAACTAATATAATAGCGTTTATGTCACTATTTAGTAATCTAAACGCTCTTATATTAGTTTACAGAGGGAGCTAGTACTACTCTATGATACTATATATGCACTATGAAGGTACGTACTCCCTCAGTAAACTAATATAAGAGCCTTATTAGGGTGGCCATAGTGGTGGTATCATAGCCGACGATGTCATGCACTCGGAAATAGCAAGTATATATGCTGATGTGGCAAAGAATTAAATATATATAAAGAGGGTTAAAGTAACATATAGTAGGTAGATACCGTATCATGTTAAATGCGATGCCAATTTGTGTCATGCATGGCAATAAATATGATGCATGCCAACTAGAATATTCTAATCCCAGAATTAAAATAACTATTTGGATCACAGCCAACCCTTATACAGGCCCGATGGGATGTTTTCAAACTCCCAAAAACAAAAAAAACTGATCGGCCCATGCCCAACCCCCACCCCACCTCCCGCACTGTCGGATCCCTCGACCACCTCCCGCCGCCACCCCCGACCCCGACGCACCTCCTGCCGCCGGCCACCCGACCCCAACGCCCACCCGCTGCTGGCCACCGGAGCTGCCGCCCCCACTCGCGAGCTCCGCCACCTCCTCCTTCCTGCGCGCGGCCTCCTCCTCCCGGCTCACCGTCGCCCTCGCATCGTCCCGGGTCGCCGCCAAGGTTCCCAGTCCCCTCCACCCGCCGTAGCTTCCGACGACGCCCACACCGCTGCTCCTCGACCACCGACGGCAGACGCATCCATCCTCCTCGGCCGCCGCGACCTTCTTCCTCTGCCGCTGCGACCTTCCTCCTCTCCCATCGCGGCCTTCTTCCCTCCAGTGCCTCCCCAGATCGGCGACTCGATGCATGTTCCCCCACCTGTGGCCCTCCCCTGTGCTCACTTTCTTCCCTCGGCCGCCGGCGTGAGAGCCGCCCACGCCACCCTGCACTGCCACCTTCCTCCTCCTGGCCGGCCTCCCGGCTCCGCTGTGGGGAACAGAGTCGCTGCGCACCACCTAGTCATCACTACCACCCCTCTTCCTCCATACTACTGCTGCCCCTCTTCCTCCATGCTACTGCCACCTTCGAATCTGCCCCCACACCCCAGGGTGTCTGCGCCAAGCTGCCCTCTCTTCTACTAGCAGTGCACACAAGTTGTTTGTGTATATGCCTTGAACAAAAAATCATCTCTGAAAATTAGCAATCAACCAATCTCTAGCCAATATTAGTGCCAAAATTTGGCATGCCAACTTTTGGCATCAAACCAGTTATGCTATTGGTTGTGTTCTGTAAAACACAAAAAATACAGCCTGGTTGTGAGTAGTTCTTCAAATGCAGTTGGACGAACTTTTAGTCATTGTACCACATTTGGTTTTAAGTTACTTTGTCATTCACTAAAAGAAATGCTTAGCTGTGTCTCTAATACTCCAATATTTGACATTGTTGTGTTCTGCCCACTATCCAGCATAAATGATGGAATTGGGGGCAAGGCAATTATTGCTAAGAAAGATTTCCTCGGTCTGCTTCTGATATCATATTTGGATCTCTAGTTAACCACATGCTTGATATTTATCCTGATTTCCATAGCAAGTTCAGAATTTTGGAGAACCTTTCTTTATGGTTATTCGTGAGGATGAGACCTTATCTTCTATTAAAGAACGTTTACAGAAAAAGCTTAAGGTCTCAGATGAGGATTTCTCCAAGGTAATGAGGATTTTCCCATGGTTTCTGCAGCATATATTGCGATGTATATAAATATGTGGTTTTATTTTTTGCTATAGCGGCATAGTGCATCCGTGTCCGCCGCCCAATCTTCGTTAGATGTGATGTTATTGAGATATGTGTATGCTTACTAGTTAGAATATTTAACGCCAGTCAAACATCAAATATCTGAGTTGGCATTTATAGCCTAAGGTCTCACTCGGGGCTTAAGAAACACAGTTAGCTATCAAATTTTGGTTGGCGCTCATAAAATGATTATGAAAAGCGTAAGCTTTTTCTTTTCTCTGGTAGGCTTTTCGTTAGCGGCTTATCGCCTATATATTTCGATGTGGAACTTTAAATATTCCGACACATACTGTCACAAACCTTGGTTCATGAATGCTTAGGTGATGGGGGATATAGTGGAGGTTCTTAATTTCATCAAAGCGGTCCTCTATGTTTCGAAGTCTAACAATCTAAAATAAATAACTAAATTATGCTTCTCTAAATTGGTGTTAACCTAATTGGAAAGGTACTCCTTCCGTCCCAAAATAAGTGTCTTAACCTTAGTACAACTTTGTACTAAAGTTAGTACAAAATTGAGACACTTATTTTGGGATGGAGGAAGTATTAATACTTATTGGAAGATAGCGGGGGTCCATCCCAATTGGCGACAACTCCCTGTGGGATAGGACATGAGTTGCTTATCTGCATGACACATCATCCACAATGCATATAATTAATCGACTACATTGGTCTAAGCTTGGCAGTAATCTCTAGAAAATTAGGCTTTGTCCATTTGAAGTTGTTGGGCTGCTTTAAACATGATACATACTATCTTTTTATTTCTCCGAGGTGTGTTTATCTTGCATTTTGTATGTGGAGCTAACACCTAGTACAAACATTGGTTAAAATGTACTTGTCCGGTGCTAACAAATGTTCTATTTGAACAGTGGAAATTTGTGTACATATCCCTTGGTTGCCCAGACTATTTTGAAGATTCTGACACTGTAGCCACGAGATTTCAGGTACTACGATGCTAGTTATCTACTTGATGAAGCAGCTTTTGTAGCGCTTAATTTGATTTCAATTGTATAAACTTGTTTAGAGATACATGTATCGAGCTTGGGCGCAGTATCTTGGACTGGAGCACCCAGACACAGCGCCAAGAAAGGCACATAGTGCTAACCAGGTACTTGTTGCACATTGTTGCAACTTGTGCCAATAATGTTAGGCATGTTGTCTGGAATTTTGCTAATTTCATATTTTGTGCGCAGAACCGCCATTCATTTGAGAGGCATGTAAAGATCTACAACTAAACAGTTGTGAGAAGCGGGAGCGACGTCCTGCCATGCAATACCACCAAGCAAGTGGCTGAAAGTGAAATTGCTGGCTTGAATAAATTGTGTACCATATGATGGCAGGACTGGTTGCTCAAGTTATTGACGGAGCCTGTAAGCTAGCGTTTCCGCGCACTTTGCCCTGGATATATAAAGTTTGTGCAGATATGACCCAACGAACCATCACCTTTTAGTAGATAAGGAGGTTGTTTTTCTTTTCTTGCACTAGGTGCTCTATACAGTCAAATAGTTGGTTACAGGAGAAGTTCATGTACAGCGACAACAACAAAGTTCATGTTGTCAGAAAACTAAAGTCCATGTATATGGAAGTTGATGATTGTTGTGTGTATGCACGGGGGCACAAAAAAACCTGTGGCTAACAAGTTTTCCTGTTATTTAGCCGCAACAATCTTTCTTGACCTCTTTGACAATCTTTTACCTTGTTATATCTTGCAGATAGTCGATTGAAGGGTGTTTTCCTTGAGAATGGAACCTCAGAGGTAATAAAATACGGACAACACCTTCAACATGGCAATATCTTCTTGCAACTTCTACTGAACTTAATACCAAGATAGTAGCCATTCTTTCAACTTCTGGACTTCATTTGTAAGAACCATTCTGGATTCCTAACAACATCTCTGCAATATTTTAGGAATTCTCGCTTCTTCTTCCACAGCTCGCGAGATCAAAGGGCATTGTCGACAAAGCTAAGCTCAAGAGTGCAACTTCAGTCGAAGATATGCATTAGAGATTGCGATAAGCTCTCACTAGTCTGGCTCTTCTGTTTAACTTGTGTCAACACATATGACCTCTTCAGTTTGGGACTATAGTTTCTTTTGAAAAGTCACGACTACGATGACAAATAATGCGGCCATAGTATCTGTTCTATGCGTGGTTTGTAATTTTCTTAGATGCCCCTTGGCCTTTAACATAACTTTGGTACTTGTGGCATATTGTTTGTTATAACTATGTCTGCGCTGCTTGTTTCTTCCCAACATCTCCTTGGTTGCTGTAATGTTGCTTCGTTTTGGTTGTAAAATATACGTGGTCTAATGTTTGTTATATGTTTGAAAGATAGTGCAAATCTGGGTGGGGGTGTTCCTCACATATGTATGTTCTCGACATAGTTGAAGCTTCATAGGAATTTTTCCTTTTCAAATGTCAGACGTTCACTTGTGCAAAAAAGGTTCCTTAACCTCATTTACAGGAGAAAGTACACATAAATCCTGAGGTTCAAATTTTTAAACAGAGAACAAGTGCACGCAAGTTCATAATTGGTAAAATTAGAACAAACATCAACACTAAGGAAACCTTCAAAAAAAGTTTGTTGAAAAAACTCCCCCCCCCCCCTTATTTTGAAAGTTAGCTCTAAAAAATCCATGAAGTTCAAATAAGTTTAAATGAAAATAATAGACAACAACTCATATTTACAAAAAGAAGGATGTTCCATTTTTTAAAAATAAAAAGGAGCCTCAAATTTAAAAAGGCGAGTAGTTCAGTGTTAATATAACAATAAGATTTTTCTCGTGTCTAAAAACTGAAACCAAGAATATTTTTTATGGATTTAAAGCCTAGAGCTTCAAATTTTAAAATACGAAGAAGTTCAATGTTTTTAGAAACTGTAAGAAGATCAAATTAAAAAAACATCTCAAACAATTTCATATAAAAGGGATTATCTTTGTTAAAAAACTTAGAAGTTTATTTTTAAAATACGGAATAGGTCGATGTTTATTAAGAAACTAGGATTTTTTTTCCGTTACTATAAGAAATAACACCAAGTCCAAATTGAAAAACCAAGAAGTTCAATTTTTAAAATAGAATACCTTAATGCATATGAAAAACCCAGATTTTCCTCGTTAGTAAATAATAAACCAAGAAGTTCAATTTCAAAAAGTGGAGTGGTTTGATATTTATTACAAAAACTCGAATTTTTCCCGTTACTAACAAAAAGATTCTTCTCCCCGTAGTTGTTATGCATCTACTATAGAAAAAATACGTCGACCGTAGAAGTTCACATATAGCTGGGAAGGAACAACTATAGCTCTCTCTATGGCACATGTTGTGTTTGGAGAGGCACGATTTTGATTTTGATTTTGGGCTTGGATGTACAAGGTGTATGATGAAGGTGAGACAACTACGTGAAGTCCATTTGGACATGTGAAATTCAGTGAGCCATATGAAAGGGAATAAGATCGTTTGTTTATTTGGCCCCCATTTGTACATCGGGTTATCTAATTTCTTGTTTTGTATTGTTTCATGAAGTTCAATAGTATGCATTGATGCAAAAATGTGCTTTTAGTATGTTGGTTTAATGTAAAAAAACAAAAAAATGTGAAGCCCCAAACAAGTTCAAAAACTACGACATAGAGACGTCCAAAACAACGAGAAGTTCAACTACTACACGAAATGCGTTTCAAATGAGAATAAAAAAGTTAGATCGGTTCGATGTCTATAAAAACTCAGATTTTTTACGTTACTAAAGAGAAGCAGAGAGAAGTTCAAATTGATAAGAGCCAGAAGTTCACGTACTACACTGTGTGCATTTTATATTAAAAAGAATGAAAAAGAAAATGCTAAAAAATTTGTTGCTAGAAGTTCAAGTGCTCTACCTGAGAAAGTTCAATAATTCTTGTGAGAGAGGTTGAACAAAAATACGTGACAAAAGTTCAGGTGAAAATAGCGGGAAGTTCAACTACTTCGTTTCAGAAGAGAATAAAAAAATACAAAACGAAAAGCCTAAAAGGTTTGTTGCAAGAAGTTCACGTGCTCCACCCTGCACGGTTCAAAAATTATATTTACGAGACGTCCGTCGTTCATTTACATGTTGTTTTAAAAAGCAAAAAACAACACTTTTTTGACATTTTAAAAACTGCTCTCAAACGGCAACGAATTTGTAACACATGTCTACATGAAAAACTTGTTGCGACTCATAAGCTTTCCACTGGGTATATTATGTGCCACATTCTGATGAACGGTTTAAATTTTTCATGTATTATAACGCCCTCGATGCGGCTATGTCTCCCACATGTCGAAGCACGATGTAGAGGCATAACCGCATTGAAAGCAATGTCGCAAGTGAGGTAATCTTCACACAACCCAAGTAATACAATATGGGAAAAAGATACATAGTTGGCTTACAATCGCCACTTCACACAAATACATAAATAAAGCATTACATCAACCAGTTACAAACAAGGCCCGACTACGGAGCCAAAATAAAAGAAGAACCCCAAATGCGACAAGGTCCCCGATCGACCCCAACTGGGCTCCACTACTGATCGACTAGAACGGAACAACACAAAGGACAAGATCTTCATCGAGCTCCTCCTTGAGCTTGGTTGCGTCACCTGCACGGACTCATCGGCACCTGCAAGCTGGTTTTGGAAGTATCTGTGAGCCACGGGGACTCAGCAATCTCACACCCTCGCGATCAAGACTATTTAAGCTTATGGGTAAGGTAAAGGTATGAGGTGGAGCTGCAGCAAGCGACTAGCATATATGGTGGCTAACATATTCGCAAAAGAGAGCGAGAAGAGAAGGCAAAGCACGATCGAGAAACTATGATCAAGACGTGATCCTAGAACAACCTACGTCAAACATTACTCCAACACCGTGTTCACTTCCCGGACTCCGCCGGAAAGAGACCATCACGGTAACACACGTTGTTGATTCATTTTAATTAAGGTCAACTTCAGGTTTTCTACAACCGGACGTTAACAAATTCCCATCTGTCGATAACCGCGGGCACGACTTTCGAAAGTTCAAATCCCTGCAGGGGTGTCCCAACTTAGCCCATCACAAGCTCTCACGGTCAACGAAGGAATAGACCTCCTCCCGAGACATTCCGATCAGACTCGGTATCTCGGTACAACAAGACATCCTCGACAATGGTAAAACAAGTCCAGCAAGACCACCCGATGCGCCGACATCCCGATAGGAGCTGCACATATCTCGTTCTCAGGGCAACACCGGATAAGCAATCCGTACAACTAAAACCAGACCTCGAGTTTCCCCGAGGTGGCGCCGCAAGGGGCTCTAGTTTGGACCAACGCTTAGACAAGCACTGGCCCGGGGGGGTTAAAATAAGATGACCCTCGGGATGCGTGACTCCCAAGGGAAAAAGGCTAGGTGGCAAATGGTAAAACCAAGGTTGGGCCTTGCTGGAGGAGTTTTATTCAAAGCAAACTGTCAAGGGGTTCCCATTATAACCCAACCACGTAAGGAACGCAAAATCTGGGAACAAAACACCGATATGACGGAAACTAGGGCGGCAAGAGTGGAACAAAACACCAGGCATAAGGCCGAGCCTTCCACCCTTTACCAAGTATATAGATGCATTAAATTAAATAAGATATATTGTGATATCCCAACAAGTAACCATGTTCCAACAAGGAACAACATCTCCATGTTCCAACAAGGAACAAACTTCAATCTTCACCTGCAACTAACAACGCTATAAGAGGGGCTGAGCAAAGCGGTAACATAGCCAAACAACGGTTTGCTAGGACAAGGTGGGTTAGAGGCTTGGTTCAACAATATGGGAGGCATGAAAAGCAAGTGGTAGGCATCGCAGCATAGGCATAGCAAAAGAGCGAGCAACTAAGCAAGCAAAGATAGAAGTGATTTCGAGGGTATGGTCATCTTGCCTGAGATCCCGCAAGGAAGAAGAACGAGTCCATGAAGAAGACAAACGGATGTAGACGAACGAGTCCTCACAAACGCGACGTTACCGGAACCAACCCGACGAAGCAAAAACCAGAAAGAAGCACACAACATAGTAAACAACTACAACACAATCATGGCATGATGAACAATCAAGTATGAGGCTTGTCCGGTTTAATGAAGCATGGCATGGCAAAGTGCACAAGCAACCCTACAAATTAAGTGGAGCTCAATATGCAACGGTGCATATTGACGAAACACCACGATAAGTTATTCAGTTCGATCTCGTTTATGTACCCAACAATATTAAATGTTGATTAACATGGCAAGGGGTGAAGCACAACAAAACTACCTATCTAGGCATGTTTAAATGAGGCCGGAAGGAACGAACAACAATTCCGGAAAATCCTCATATGCATAATTTAAGGTTTGGTACTGTTCTACCCTAAACATTATTTTAGAGTTGTTAAACATGCAAGACAATTAGACCATGTTAAACTAGGAAAAATTCCACCCCATTTACATATAAAGTTTATTAAATTCAGAGTTACGGTTATTTAGTTATGAAATAAATCATTTTAGCATGGCGTAGGGGCAAATTTAAACAAACATCATTTTAAACATTTTGAACATGGATGAAAGTGACATATTATGAAACTAGACACAATTTTAAGCATTTTTCATATATAAAATTTTTACATGTGATGCACCGGATGAGAGGAATGAAATGCATGAAGTTTAAGGGTTGATCTGCAAAAGTGCAAATCCCTGGAAATGGATAAAATCACAGCTAAGGAAAAAAAATACTACAGGCCGGATTAGCTGGATCTGGGCTGCTCACGTTGGGCCTTTGAGGCTGGCTGGGGGTTGTAGAGGCGTTGGGCCTTGGCGAAGAAGCAGGCTGAGCCTGGCGCTGGCTTGGTCAACGCGAGCGGGCACAAGACGAGCGACCTGCTCGTTGTAGCAGAGGCCGCAGCAGGGGATGGCGAGGCCGGGGACTCGGGCGCAACACTGGAGATGGCGGGGCTCCCGGTGACGAGGACAAGGCGAGGAGGCAGCGGCTGGGCGGAGCTGGAGGCCAAGGCGGCGGCGTCCTGATAGAAGCAGAGGTCGCAGGCAGCAGCGGGAGTAGGTGCACGAAGCAGTGGATGGCGCCAAGCTCGTACGTGGCGATGGAGCACGGGGGCGCCGAGCTACAAGGAACCGGAGATGGATCCGGCATGGCTCGCCGGATCTGGCGCGCGAGGGGCTCGGGAGGGCACCACGACGCCGGTGTGCTCTTTTAGAAAAGAAAGACCAAGATGTTGAGAGGAGGGAGAGAAAAATTGGGAAGGAAGAAGAAGCAGGGGAGGAAGGAGAGGGTTCCTATGGGAGTCACCAGCGGCAGGGCTCGTCGGAGCTGCGGGAGCTACTGCTGCTCATCGCCGGCGGGGAGGGTTGGCTCGCTCCGCTCTGGTTCGAGCTCCTGCGGGGCTCGCGCATGGATGCTGCTCAAGGCCGCTACGTCGTTGGATCAAAATCCAATGGAGCAGAGAGAGGTGGCTGATTGTGGTTGGTGGGTGGATCGGGCAGGGGAAGATCCCGAGGGGGATTTGGAAAGCGGCGGTGGGCGACGGGACACCTCTCCTAGATTTTAGGGTTTGATCTAATTTGGGTAGGGGTTGGTCTATATATAGGGACAAAAGGATTAGGTTTGGACCCTCCGATCAAAATCGGACGGTTTCGAATAAATAGGTTAGTGAGCCCAATTAAGAAAACGGAGACGTTTTGTAGACGTTTGGAGATGATCCGGACACAACGGTAGCGACTGTCCGGGTCGGGTCCGGGACAACTTTCGGACGCGCGCGAGGAGGGCCGCGGGCTGACGAGAGAGGTTAGGTTGGGTCTGGCGGATTGTGAAGAGCGGGTTGGTCTGAGAGAAGAGGGGAGAGATGCAGCCCGGCATGGTTTCCGGAGACCGAAAACGTCCGACGTTAGACCGGCTATATTGCCGCTATAGTTAACGGTTGGGCTATCAAACGAACTCCGAATGCGATGAAACTTGATAGGCGGTCTATCTACACTATAATAAGACCACACGCCAACTTTCATCCCATTCCGAGAACATTTTCTGGCCACTTATAAAATAATATTTCGGACATGCCGCGGGCGCGTGCAAGTGTGTCTGGGCTCAGAACGGACAACGGACGGAACGAGGAGACCGGGACGGATGCAAGTTTCGAAAACATGATGATGCAATGCACATGATGACATGATAAGATGCAACACGCAAGCAAATGACAAGGCAACAACAGCGAATAACTGGAGGACACCTGGCACATCGGTCTCGGGGCGTTACAACACTCCACCACTACGAGAGGATCTCGTCCCGAGATCTAGAATGGCACTGGAGGGAAAACGGAAGAGAAAGAGAAGAGGTAAAACTAAGTTGCTTCTTTGACAAACGAGTAAGACCAAAGAACCTTGAAAAAGGTTAAGCCATTTTGAGAAAAGAAAACAATGGAGATGATCAAAGCTGAAAACACTCCATTAGAAAAGAGGAAACAAGGGAGAACAACCTCGGGCGGCACTCTGATTGACAATAAAAGGAATTAAATAAGAACTTGATAAGGTGATAGATCTTGAAAAGAGGGCACGGCACTCCGGTTAAATGGACAATCATGAAAAGAACATAATCTTTGATGAAACGAGATGATGGTTGAAGAAAGCAACATCACAATGCCTCCGGAACAAAAGTAAGAATGAAATGGAATGAACGAAGGGAAACACGATCTTGAGGGAGCACACTTACAACAAATGCTAGAACGGAGTTGTTGGAAAACCAACAACGAAAAGAATAAGGTTGATAAGGTCTTATGGAGTACATCTCAAATTATGAGGTGACAACCTGCCACTCACGGGAAAAGAATTGGATTGATAAGAACAAGGAGACGAGAAACTATTTCATCGGGAGGATAAATGAAAATCTTGGATCATATAATATCACCATTAATAGCATTACTCCTTAGGGAAAGCTTTAGGTGAAATATAACCCAAGATAATTCCAATGACGAGATTGATGGATTTAAAATATCTCATTCATGACAACATGTGAATCATGAAGCATGAATTCCAAATTATCAAGAATGACATAATACCACCTCCAATGATACGGAAGAAAGATTGAACTCCGGATTGCAAGATGAGAATGCTTGAGCTCCTTAGAAATGAATGTTGATGAACACTTCGAGAAGGAATTTAAAGCCTTGATGAACCACCATGTAGAATCTCCATGAAGAACTCCGATACAAAAGAATAACGAAAAGAAAGAGAAGTTGAAAACACAAGGTGAAACCTTGTAATGATTAGATGGAGCTTTGCGATGAGATAGAGTGGAAACTTGGAACTTCGGAAAAGAAAGATGGACAACTTGAATCGAGAATTTGATGAACCTCCGGAATAAGAAATTAAATCAATTGGATGAAACAAGAATAAGAATTACATTATGCTTATCCTTCACCAATTTAATTGATGACAAGCAACGGATTTGGCACACTACTTATTCTCGTAGAGAGGATTAAGCGAGATATAGCGCAAACTTGAGACGGTCTTCAACAAGCCATCGGTAGGATTTGGAAAACAACGAATGAGTTGATATGATAACCATGGAATAGAATCTTGAGCAAACCACCGTAAGAATAGAAAATGAACGAAGAAGAAAAATAAAGAAGCACCGGGAAGAATTAGAGAGCAAATGAAGATACTTTAGGGGAATTTACATAAAAGAGAACAAAGAGATCACGAGCCGATTAAAGATCACTTGAGCGAAACACCGGTAAAATTGGAGAATGATAGCTGAAAGCTGAGAATGAATAATCCCGAAATTATGGCCTCCGGATAATCAAATTTAGCAGAATCTTGAATTGCTCCGGATAGGTGAAAAGAATTCTCACGATCAAGACAATTACGAGAGGATGGCAACAAGCTAGAATCATGAATCTTGAAGAGAAAAGAGCAAGATTAAAGAGAAACTCTTCTTCGGTCTTCAAATGTTGAGAATACCGATGAGAAACACCACCATGAATTGTTGAGATACTCCGGGATGGAAAATTATAAAGGTTGAACCAATTATGAAAAGAATTTGAGAGATTTTGGAGGAAAACACATTTGACTGATGATAAATCATACTTACATCAAACTTTGACAAGAATTTAGGATAGCTCGGGAAAAATTAGAAGAGTCAGGTAAGATCCTGGGAAAAGACCTGTGGGTTAGGGCCCACTAAAAAGAAACACCGTTGAACGATTTAAGAGAGAAATCACCGGTTGAATTAAATGGTTTGAATAAGATAACATTCTCGAAAGATCTTGAAAGAATGAGAATAAACACTAACATCCTCTGAGATATCTTGAGCACTCCGGAACAATTGAATAGTGAGAAGTGGAAGATTAAGAGGTGCACCGGCATGAGAAAGCATTGAAACGAGGAAAGGATGTGATCAACACCAAAGCTAGATTTGAATCCACCGGAGAAGAAAACGAGTGAAGAGTGCCAGACTTGAGGCTCCGTTAGAATCTTCATGAGAATCACCGGGTAAGAACATGAAGGAAAAGAATGGAGAGACTTCACAAGAATAAAATGGATACCTGATGAAGAAATCTGAGTCCTTGAAGAAACAAAGGGACGGAGGGTGGGAAAACAAAGGCAACTTGGAGACGGATGAAACAAACACCGTTGAGAAGAACTGATAATTGATCTTGCGGAAGTTGAAATGATCGAATCCACTTGAAGAGAAGCACACTAGTTGAAAACGATTGACATGACAGTCTCGATTATCATGAAGGTTTAGTATTCACATAGGAGTATGAGAACACCATTTGGGGAAGGTATGGAATCAACACTTGACATTGAAGCAACTCGAATACCACAACTCAAAACAAAACAAAGGATTGGCTTCCAGAGTAAGCCGGAACAAACATATGATAGAGATTTCGTCCGAAGTTTTCGTGGTGGGGCCTACACGGGCTCGATCGTACAGCACCATCATGTACAAGGCAGTGCACATGACATACGAAGCGTCCCCGAGTCGGCATAGCCAAGGACTCTTTAAGACACAACGAGACCACTGTAAAATCGACCGTGAATAGGCGGACCACTAGACGTCGAACCCCAATTTCATATCATACATTTGTTGGAAAGATATCCTAAGAGCTACTAGAATTCCCACTTATAAAACTCCCGAAACTTTCTGGTTATGCAATCAGGTGTTGGGGATACAGGGGAAGCATAATATCTCACCCAAACTAGCAAATCCTACATCCAGCTGTATCCATCCTTCAACACATAACCAAGAAACCTTCGGAAATCATCTACCTCAACCTTCGAAAAGCATCCGTTATACGAGTTATGGCAATACTCCCGAACTCCCGCCCCAGTACTGGGTGGCGTCGAGGTTATCTCACCAACGAACTGCATACAAGAGATTTTCGATGTCGGCGTACTAAACTCAGGTATTCTAGAACTACAATGATAAAATTATGATGACAAGACCTCAAAACTCAACTCCCCGGGACACTTCCACAAAACCCCTGACAGGAGGCACCAAGACAATGTTCTTGTCACAAAACCATCGGAACGATTCCAAGATACACGCGTGATCCTAAATTTTTTTTAGTGAAATTTGAGAAGAGAAGAGTCAAAACTCTGTTGGGGAACGTAGTAATTTTAAAAAAATTCCTACGCACATGCAAGATCATGTGACGCATAGCAACGAGAGGGGGAGTGTGATCTACATACCTAGTAGATCGACAACGGAAGCGTTTGGTTGATGTAGTCGTACGTCTTGACGATCCGACCGATCAAGCACCGAAACTACGGCACCTCCGAGTTCTAGCACACGTTCAGCTCGATGACGATCCCCGGACTCCGATCCAGCAAAGTGTCGAGGACCACTTCACCTACTTTATTGCCCCCAACCGTTTCCCGTACCTCTATAGAAACAGAAGGGTTTCATGTTCTTTCATCAATTGGGTATTCCTCTCCTTTTGTATCTCTTTATCCTTCTGTCAGCACGACGGCGTGGAGACGATCTTGATGTACTACAGCAGCAGGGCTTCGCCTAAACTCTGCTACAATATTATCGAGGACTATGGTGGCTGGGGGCGCCGCACACGGCTAAGGAAAAGATCACGTGGATCAACTTGTCTGTCTCTGGGGTGCCCCTGCCTCCGTATATAAAGGACTAAAGGGGGGAGGCTGGCCGGCCAAGGAGGGCGCGCCAGGAGAGTCCTACTCCCTCTGGGAGTACGATTCCCCCCCCCCCCAATCCTAGTTGGAATAGGATTCGCGGAGGGGGGAAAGAGAGAGAGGGGCCGGCCCCCTCTCCTTGTCCTATTCGGGCCAAGGGAGGGGAGGGGCGCACGGCCCATGTAGGGCTGCCTCTTCTCATTTCCACTAAGGCCCATCATGGCCCATTTATCTCCCGGGGGGTTCCGGTAACCTCCCGGTACTCCAGTAAAATCCCGATTTCACCCGGAACACTTCCGGTATCCAAACATAGGCTTCCAATATATAAATCTTTATGTCTCGACCATTTCGAGACTCCTCGTCATGTCCGTGATCACATCCGGGACTCCGAACAAACTTCGGTACATCAAAATGCATAAACTCATAATATAACTGTCATCGTAACCTTAAGCGTGCGGACCCTACGGGTTCGAGAACAATGTAGACATGACCGAGACACGTCTCCGGTCAATAACCAATAGCGGGACCTGGATGCCCATATTGGCTCCTACATATTCTACGAAGATCTTTATCGGTCAGACCGCATAACAACATACGTCGTTCCCTTTGTCATCGGTATGTTACTTGCCTGAGATTCGATCGTCGGTATTCCAATACCTAGTTCAATCTCGTTGCCAGCAAGTCTCTTTACTTGTTTTGTAATACATCATCCCGCAACTAACTCATTTAGTTGCAATGCTTGCAAGGCTTAAGTGATGTGCATTACCGAGAGGGCCCAGAGATACCTCTCCGACAATCGGAGTGACAAAACCTAATCTCGAAATACGCCAACCCAACATGTACCTTTGGAGACACCTGTAGTACTCCTTTATAATCACCCAGTTACGTTGTGACGTTTGGTAGTACCCAAAGTGTTCCTCCGGTAAACGGGAGTTGCATAATCTCATAGTTATAGGAACATGTATAAGTCATGAAGAAAGCAATAGCAACATACTAAACGATCGGGTGCTAAGCTAATGGAATGGGTCATGTCAATCAGATCATTCTCTTAATGATGTGATCCCGTTAATCAAATAACAACTCATTGTTCATGGTTAGGAAACATAACCATCTTTGATTAACGAGCTAGTCAAGTAGAGGCATACTAGTGACACTTTGTTTGTCTATGTATTCACACATGTATTATGTTTCCGGTTAATACAATTCTAGCATGAACAATAAACATTTATCATGATTATAAAGAAATAAATAATAACTTTATTATTGCCTCTAGGGCATATTTCCTTTAGTCTCCCACTTGCACTAGAGTCAATAATCTAGATTACACAACAATAGTTCACATCACCATGTGATTAACACCCATAGTTCACATCGATATGTGATAAACACCAAAAGAGTTTACTAGAGTCAATAATCTAGTTCACATCGCTATGTGATTAACACCCAAAGAGTACTAAGGTGTGATCATGTTTTGCTTGTGAGATAATTTTAGTCAACGGGTCTGTCACATTCAGATTCATAAGTATTTTGCGAATTTCTATGTCAACAATGCTCTGCACGGAGCTACTCTAGCTTATTGCTCCCACTTTCAATATGTATCTAGATCGAGACTTAGAGTCATCCAGATCTGTGTCAAAACTTGCATCATCGTAACTTTTTACGACGAACCTTTTTGTCACCTCCATAATTGAGAAATATTTCCTTATTCCACTAAGGATAATTTTGACCGCTGTCCAGTGATCTACTCTTAGATCACTATTGTACTCCCTTGCTTAACACAATGTAGGGTATACAATAGATCTGGTACACAGCATGGCATACTTTATAGAACCTATGGCTGAGGCATAGGGAATGAATTTCATTCTCTTTCTATCTTCTGCCGTGGTCGGGCTTTGAGTCTTACTCAACTTCACACCTTGTAACACAGGCAAGAAACTTTTCTTTGACTGTTCCATTTTGAACTACTTCAAAATCTTGTCAAGGTATGTACTCATTGAAAAACTTATCAAGCGTCTTGATCTATGTCTATAGATCTTGATACTCAATATGTAAGCAGCTTTACCGAGGTCTTTCTTTGAAAAACTCCTTTCAAAACACTCCTTTATGCTTTGCAGAATAATTCTACATTATTTCCGATCAACAATATGTCATACACATATACTTATCAGAAATGATGTAGTGCTCCCACTCACTTTCTTGTAAATACAGGCTTCACCGCAAGTCTGTATAAAACTTATATGCTTTGATCAACTTATCAAAGCGTATATTCCAACTCCGAGATGCTTGCACCAGTCCATAGATGGATCGCTGGAGCTTGCATATTTTGTTAGCACCTTTAGTATTGACAAAACCTTCTGGTTGTATCATATACAACTCTTCTTTAATAAATCTATTAAGGAATGCAGTTTTGTTTATCCATTTGCCAGATTTCATAAAATGCGGCAATTGCTAACATGATTCGGACAGACTTAAGCATAGATACGAGTGAGAAACTCTCATCGTAGTCAACACCTTGAACTTTGTCGAAAACCTTTTGCGACAATTCTAGCTTTGTAGATAGTAACACTACTATCAGCGTCCGTCTTCCTCTTGAAGATCCATTTATTTTCTATGGCTTGCCGATCATCGGGCAAATCCATCAAAGTCCATACTTTGTTCTCATACATGGATCATATCTCAGATTTCATGGCCTCAAACCATTTCGCGGAATCTGGGCTCATCATCGCTTCCTCATAGTTCGCAAGTTCGTCATGGTCTAGTAACATGACTTCCAGAACAGGATTACCGTACCACTCTGGTGCGGATCTCACTCTGGTTTACCTACGAGATTTGGTAGTAACTTGATCTGAAGTTACATGATCATCATCATTAGCTTCCTCACTAATTGGTGTAGTAGTCACAGGAACAGATTTCTATGATGAACTACTTTCCAATAAGGGAGCAGGTACAGTTACCTCATCAAGTTCTACTTTCCTCCCACTCACTTCTTTCGAGAGAAACTCCTTCTCTAGAAAAACTCCGAATTTAGCAACAAAAGTCTTGCCTTCGGATTTGTGATAGAAGGTGTACCCAACAGTCTCCTTTGGGTATCCTATGAAGACATATTTCTCCGATTTGGGTTTGAGATTATTAGGATGAAACTTTTTCATATAAGCATCATAACCCCAAACTTTAAGAAACGACAACTTTGGTTTCTTGCCAAACCACAGTTCAGATTGTGTCGTCTCAACAGACTTAGATGGTGCCCTATTTAACGTGAATGCAGCTGTCTCTAATGCATAACCCCAAAACGATAGTGGTAGATCGGTAAGAAATATCATAGATCGCACCATATCTAATAAAGTACGGTTATGACATTCGGATACACCATTTTGCTGTGGTGTTCCAGGTGGCATGAGTTTGTGAAACTATTCCACATTGTTTTAATTGAAGACCATACTCGTAACTCAAATATTTTACTTCTGCGATCATATCGTAGAAACTTTCATTTTTGTTACGATGATTCTCCACTTCACTCTGAAATTCTTTGAACTTTTCAAATGTTTCATACCTTTGTTTCATCAAGTAGATATACTCATATCTGCTCAAATCATCTGTGAAGATCAGAAAATAATGATACCTATCGCGAGCCTCAATATTCATCGGACCACATACATCAGTATGTATGATTTCCAACAAATCTGTTGCTCGCTCCATTGTTCCGAAGAACAGAGTCTTAGTCATCTTGCCCATGAGGCATGGTTCGCAAGCATCAATTGATTCATAATCAAGTGATTCCAAAAGCCCATCAGCATGGAGTTTCTTCATGCGCTTTACACCAATATGACCTAAACGGCAGTGCTACAAATAAGTTGCACTATCATTATTAACTTTGCATCTTTTGGTTTCAATATTATGATTATGTGTACCACTACGATCGAGATCCAACAAACTATTTTCATTGGGTGTGTAATCATGTAAGGTTTTATTCATGTAAACAGAACAACAATTTATTCTCTTACTTAAATGAATAACCGTATTACAATAAACATGATCAAATCATATTCATGCTCAACGTAAACACCAAATAACACTTATTTAGGTTCAACACTAATCCCGAATTTATAGGGAGTGTGCGATGATGATCATATCAATCTTGGATCCACTTCCAACACACATCGTCACTTCTCCCTTAACTAGTCTCTGTTTATTCTGCAACTCCCGTTTCGAGTTACTAATCTTAGCAACTGAACTAGTATCAAATACTGAGGGGTTGCTATAAACACTAGTAAAGTACACATCAATAACATGTATATCAAATATACTTATGTTCACTTTGCCATCCTTCTTATCCGCCAATCACTTGGGGTAGTTCCGCTTCCAGTGACCAGTCCCTTTGCAGTAGAAGCACTTAGTCTCAGGCTTAGGACCAGACTTGGGCTTCTTCACTTGAGCAGCAACTTGCTTGCTGTTCTTCTTGAAGTTCCCCTTCTTCCCTCTGCCCTTTTCTTGAAACTAGTGGTCTTGTCTACCATCAACACTTGATGTTTTTCTCGATTTCTACCTTCGTCAATTTCCGCATTACGAAGAGCTTGGGAATCGTTTCCGTTATCCCTTGCATATCATAGTTCATCACGAAGTTCTACTAACTTGGTGATGGTGACTAGAGAATTCTGTCAATCACTATCTTATCTGGAAGATTAACTCCCACTTGATTCAAGCGATTGTAGTACTCAGACAATCTGGGCACATGCTCACTAGTTGAGCGATTCTCCTCCATCTTTTAGCTATAGAACTTGTTGGAGACTTCATATCTCTCAACTCGGGTATTTGCTTGAAATATTAACTTCAACTCCTGGAACATCTCATATGGTCCATGACGTTCAAAACGTCTTTGAAGTCCCGATTCTAAGCCATTAAGCATGGTGCACTAAACTATCAAGTAGTCATCATATTGAGCTAGCCAAACGTTCATAATGTCTGCATCTGCTCCTGCAATAGGTCTGTCACCTAGCGGTGCATCAAGGACATAATTCTTCTGTGCAGCAATGAGGATAAACCTCAGATCACGGATCCAATCCGCATCTTTGCTACTAACATCTTTCAACACAATTTTCTCTAGGAACATATCAAAATAAACACATGGAAAGCAACAACGCGAGCTATTGATCTACAACATAATTTGCAAAATACTACCAGGACTAAGTTCATGATAAATTTAAGTTCAATTTAATCATATTACTTAAGAACTCCCACTTAGATAGACATCCCTCTAATCCTCTAAGTGATTACGTGATCCAAATCAACTAAACCATGTCCGATCATCACGTGAGATGGAGTAGTTTCATTGGTGAACATCGCTATGTTGATCATATCTACTATATGATTCACGCTCGACCTTTCGGTCTCCGTGTTCCGAGGCCATATATGTATATGCTTGGCTCGTCAAGTATAACCTGAGTATTCCGCGTGTGCAACTGTTTTGCACCCGTTGTATTTGAATGTAGAGCCTATCACACCCGATCATCACGTGGTGTCTCAGCACGAAGAACTTTCGCAACGGTGCATACTCAGGGAGAACACTTCTTGATAATTAGTGAGAGATCATCTTAAAATGCTACCGTCAAACTAAGCAAAATAAGATGTATAAAAGATAAACATCATATGCAATCAAAATATGTGACATGATATGGCCATCATCATCTTGCGCCTTTGATTTCCATCTCCAAAGTACTGTTATGACCTCTATCGTCACCGGCATGACACCATGATCTCCATCATCTTGATCTATATCAATATGTCGTCACGTGGTCGTCTCGCCAACAATTGCTCTTGCAACTATTGCTATCGCATAGCAATAAAGTAAAGCAGTTATTGGGCGCTTGCATCTTATGCAATAGAGAGACAACCATAAGGATTTTGCCAGTTGCCGATAACTTCAACAAAACATGATCATCTCATACAACAACTTATATCTCATCACGTCTTGACCATATCACATCACAACATGCCCTGCAAAAACAAGTTAGACGTCCTCTACTTTGTTGTTGCAAGTTTTACGTGGCTGCTACGGGCTTAAGCAAGAACCAATCTTACCTACGCACCAAAACCACAACGATAGTTTGTCAAGTTGGTGCTGTTTTAACCTTCGCAAGGACCGGGCGTAGCCACACTCGGTTCAACTAAAGTTGGAGAAACTGTCACCCGCAAGCCACCTATGTGCAAAGCACGTCGGGAGAACCGGTCTCGCGTAAGCGTACGCGTAATGTCGGTCCGGGCCGCTTCATCCAACAATACCGCCGAACCAAAGTATGACATGCTGGTAAGCAGTATGACTTATATCGCCCACAACTCACTTGTGTTCTACTCGTGCATATAACATCAACACATAAAACCTAGGCTCGGATGCCACTGTTGGGGAACGTAGTAATTTCAAAAAAATTCCTACGCACACGCAAGATCATGTGACGCATAGCAACGAGAGGGGGGGGGGTGTGATCTACATACCTAGTAGATCGACAACGGAAGCGTTTGGTTGATGTAGTCATACGTCTTGACGATCCGACCGATCAAGCACCGAAACTACGGCACCTCCGAGTTCTAGCACACGTTCAGCTCGATGACGATCCCCGGACTCCGATCCAGCAAAGTGTCGGGGAAGAGTTCCGTCAGCACGATGGCGTGGAGACGATCTTGATGTACTACAGCAGCAGGGCTTCGCCTAAACTTTGCTACAATATTATCGAGGACTATGGTGGCTGGGGGCGCCGCACAGGCTAAGGAAAAGATCACGTGGATCAACTTGTCTGTCTCTGGGGTGCCCCTGCCTCCGTATATAAAGGACTAAAGGGGGGAGGCTGGCCGGCCAAGGAGGGCGCGCCAGGAGAGTCCTACTCCCTCTGGGAGTAGGATTCCCCCCCCCCCCCAATCCTAGTTGGAATAGGATTCGCGGAGGGGGGAAAAGAGAGAGAGGGGCTGGCCCCCTCTCCTTGTCCTATTCGGACCAAGGGAGGGGAGGGGCGTGCGGCCCATGTAGGGCTGCCTCTTCTCTTTTCCACCAAGGCCCATCATGGCCCATTTAGCTCCCGGGGGGTTCCGGTAACCTCCCGATACTCCGGTAAAATCCCGATTTCACCCGGAACACTTCCGGTATCCAAACATAGGCTTCCAATATATAAATCTTTATGTCTCGACCATTTCGAGACTCATCGTCATGTCCGTGATCACATCCGGGACTCCGAACAAACTTCGGTACATCAAAATGCATAAACTCATAATATAACTGTCATCGTAACCTTAAGCGTGCGGACCCTACGGGTTCAAGAACAATGTAGACATGACCGAGACACGTCTCCGGTCAATAACCAATAGCGAGACCTGGATGCCCATATTGGCTCCTACATATTCTACGAAGATCTTTATCGATCAGACCGCATAACAACATACGTCGTTCCCTTTGTCATCGGTATGTTACTTGCCTAAGATTCGATCGTTGGTATTCCAATACCTAGTTCAATCTCGTTGCCGGCAAGTCTATTTACTCGTTCTGTAATACATCATCCTGCAACTAACTCATTTAGTTGCAATGCTTGCAAGGCTTAAGTGATGTGCATTACCGAGAGGGCCCAGAGATACCTCTCCGACAATCGGAGTGACAAAACCTAATCTCGAAATACGCCAACCCAACATGTACCTTTGGAGACACCTGTAGTACTCCTTTATAATCACCCAGTTACGTTGTGATGTTTGGTAGTACCCAAAGTGTTCCTCCGGTAAACGGGAGTTGCATAATCTCATAGTTATAGGAACATGTATAAGTCATGAAGAAAGCAATAGCAACATACTAAACGATCGGGTGCTAAGCTAATGGAATGGGTCATGTCAATCAGATCATTCTCTTAATGATGTGATCCCGTTAATCAAATAACAACTCATTGTTCATGGTTAGGAAACATAACCATCTTTGATTAACAAGCTACTCAAGTAGAGGCATACTCGTGACACTTTGTTTGTCTATGTATTCACACATGTATTATGTTTCCGGTTAATACAATTCTAGCATGAATAATAAACATTTATCATGATTATAAAGAAATAAATAATAATTTATTATTGCCTCTAGGGCATATTTCCTTCAAACTCTACGCCAGGATGCCTTAACAGAGCGATGAGGAGACTGGGAAGTAAAAATAATTCCTAAACTCTCCGATATATAATTCCTAAATGACTCAAAACATTTTTCTAGACACAACTCGGCCGCTAAAAACGATCAAGCAATGGGGGCTCCTAAGGTCGGGGAAGGCTCTGATACCAACTTATAACACCCTCGATGCGGCTATGTCTCCCACGTGTCGAAGCACGACGTAGAGGCATAACCGCATTGAAAGCAATGTCGCAAGTGAGGTAATCTTCACACAACCCAAGTAATACAATATGGGAAAAAGATACATAGTTGGCTTACAATCGCCACTTCACACAAATACATAAATAAAGCATTACATCAACCAGTTACAAACAAGGCCCGACTACGGAGCCAAAATAAAAGAAGAACCCCAAATGCGACAAGGTCCCCGATCGACCCCAACTGGGCTCCACTACTGATCGACTAGAACGGAACAACACAAAGGACAAGATCTTCATCGAGCTCCTCCTTGAGCTTGGTTGCGTCACCTGCACGGACTCATCGGCACCTGCAAGCTGGTTTTGGAAGTATCTGTGAGCCACGGGGACTCAGCAATCTCACACCCTCGCGATCAAGACTATTTAAGCTTATGGGTAAGGTAAAGGTATGAGGTGGAGCTGCAACAAGCGACTAGCATATATGGTGGCTAACATATTCGCAAAAGAGAGCGAGAAGAGAAGGCAAAGCACGATCGAGAAACTATGATCAAGAAGTGATCCTAGAACAACCTACGTCAAACATTACTCCAACACCGTGTTCACTTCCCGGACTCCGCCGGAAAGAGACCATCACGGTAACACACGCTGTTGATTCATTTTAATTAAGGTCAACTTCAGGTTTTCTACAACCGGACGTTAACAAATTCCCATCTGCCGATAACCACGGGCACGGCTTTTGAAAGTTCAAATCCCTGCAGGGGTGTCCCAACTTAGCCCATCACAAGCTCTCACGGTCAACGAAGGAATAGACCTCCTCCCGAGACATTCCGATCAGACTCGGTATCTCGGTACAACAAGACATCCTCGACAATGGTAAAACAAGTCCAGCAAGACCACCCGATGCGCCGACATCCCGATAGGAGCTGCACATATCTTGTTCTCAGGGCAACACCGGATAAGCAATCCGTACAACTAAAACCAGCCCTCGAGTTTCCCCGAGGTGGCGCTGCAAGGGGCTCTAGTTTGGACCAATGCTTAGACAAGCACTGGCCCGGGGGGGTTAAAATAAGATGACCCTCGGGATGCATGACTCCCAAGGGAAAAAGGCTAGGTGGCAAATGGTAAAACCAAGGTTGGGCCTTGCTGGAGGAGTTTTATTCAAAGCGAACTGTCAAGGGGTTCCCATTATAACCCAACCACGTAAGGAACGCAAAATCTGGGAACAAAACACCGATATGACGGAAACTAGGGCGGCAAGAGTGGAACAAAACACCAGGCATAAGGCCGAGCCTTCCACCCTTTACCAAGTATATAGATGCATTAAATTAAATAAGATATATTGTGATATCCCAACAAGTAACCATGTTCCAACAAGGAACAACATCTCCATGTTCCAACAAGGAACAAACTTCAATCTTCACCTGCAACTAACAACGCTATAAGAGGGGCTGAGCAAAGCGGTAACATAGCCAAACAACGGTTTGCTAGGACAAGGTGGGTTAGAGGCTTGGTTCAACAATATGGGAGGCATGAAAAGCAAGTGGTAGGCATCGCAGCATAGGCATAGCAAAAGAGCGAGCAACTAAGCAAGCAAAGATAGAAGTGATTTTGAGGGTATGGTCATCTTGCCTGAGATCCCGCAAGGAAGAAGAATGAGTCCATGAAAAGACAAACGGATGTAGACGAACGGGTCCTCACAAACGCGACGTTACCGGAACCAACCCGACGAAGCAAACACCGGAAAGAAGCACACAACATAGTAAACAACTACAACGTAATCATGGCATGATGAACAATCAAGTATGAGGCATGTCCGGTTTAATGAAGCATGGCATGGCAAAGTGCACAAGCAACCCTACAAATTAAGTGGAGCTCAGTATGCAACGGTGCATATTGACGAAACACCATGATAAGTTATTCAGTTCGATCTCGTTTATGTACCCAACAATATTAAATGTTGATTAACATGGCAAGGGGTGAAGCACAACAAAACTACCTATCTAGGCATGTTTAAATGAGGCCGGAAGGAACGAACAACAATTCCGGAAAATCCTCATATGCATAATTTAAGGTTTGGTACTGTTCTACCCTAAACATTACTTTAGAGTTGTTAAACATCCAAGACAATTAGACCATGTTAAACTAGGCAAAATTCCACCCCATTTACATATAAAGTTTATTAAATTCAGAGTTACGATTATTTAGTTATGAAATAAATCATTTTAGCATGGCGTAGGGGCAAATTTAAACAAACATCATTTTAAACATTTTGAACATGGATGAAAGTGACATATTATGAAACTAGACACAATTTTAACCATTTTTCATATATAAACTTTTTACATGTGATGCACCGGATGAGAGGAATGAAATGCATGAAGTTTAAGGGTTGACCTGCAAAAGTGCAAATCCCTGGAAATGGATAAAATTGCAGCTAAGGAAAAAAATACTACAGGCCGGATTAGCTGGATCTGGGCTGCTCACATTGGGCCTTTGAGGCTGGCTGGGGGTTGTAGAGGCGCTGGGCCTTGGCGAAGAAGCAGGCTGAGCCTGGCGCTGGCTTGGTCAACGCGAGCGGGCACGGGACGAGCGACCTGCTCGTTGTAGCAGAGGCCGCAGCAGGGGATGGCGAGGCCGGGGACTCGGGCGCGACGCTGGAGATGGCGGGGCTCCCGGTGACGAGGACAAGGCGAGGAGGCAGCGGCTGGGCGGAGCTGGAGGCCTAGGCGGCGGCGTCCTGATAGAAGCAGAGGTCGCAGGCAGCAGCGGGAGCAGGTGCACGAAGCAGTGGACAGCGCCAAGCTCGTACGTGGTGATGGAGCACGGGGGCGCCGAGCTACAAGGAACCGGAGATGGATCCGGCGTGGCTCGCCGGATCTGGCGCACGAGGGGCTCGGGAGGGCACCACGACGCCGGTGTGCTCCTGTAGAAAAGCAATACCAAGATGTTGAGAGGAGGGAGAGAAAAATTGGGAAGGAAGAAGAAGCAGGGGAGGAAGGAGAGGGTTCCTGTGGGAGTCACCGGCGGTAGGGCTCGTCGGAGCTGCGGGAGCTACTGCTGCTCATCACCGGCGGGAGGGTTGGCTCGCTCCGCTCTGGTTCGAGCTCCTGCGGGGCTCGCGCATGGATGCTGCTCAGGGCCGCTACATCGTTGGATCAAAATCCAATGGAGCAGAGGAGAGGTGGCTGATTGTGGTTGGTGGGTGGATCGGGCAGGGGAAGATCCCGAGGGGGATTTGGAAAGCGGTGGCGGGCGACGGGACACCTCTCCTAGATTTTAGGGTTTGATCTGATTTGGGTAGGGGTTGGTCTATATATAGGGACAAAAGGATTAGGTTTGGACCCTCCGATCAAAATCGGACGGTTTCGAATAAATAGGTTAGTGAGCCCAATTAAGAAAATGTAGACGTTTTGTAGACGTTTGGAGATGATCCGGACACAACGGTAGCGACTGCCCGGGTCGGGTCCGGGACAACTTTCGGACGCGCCCGAGGAGGGCCGCGGGCTGACGAGAGAGGTTAGGTTGGGTCTGGCGGATTGTGAAGAGCGGGTTGGTCTGAGAGAAGAGGGGAGAGATGCAGCCCGACACGGTTTCCGGAGACCGAAAACGTCCGATGTTAGACCGGCTATATTGCCGCTATAGTTAACGGTTGGGCTATCAAACGAACTCCGAATGCGATGAAACTTGATAGGCGGTCTATCTACACTATAATAAGACCACACGCCAACTTTCATCCCATTCCGACAACATTTTCTGGCCACTTATAAAATAATATTTCAGACATGCCGCGGGCGCATGCAAGTGTGTCTGGGCTCAGAACGGACAACGGACGGAACGAGGAGACCGGGACGGATGCAAGTTTCGAAAACATGATGATGCAATGCACATGATGACATGATGAGATGCAACACTCAAGCAAATGACAAGGCAACAACAGCGAATAACTGGAGGACACCTGGCACATCGGTCTCGGGGCGTTACATGTAGACCATTTAAAACACGGTTTGATGTATTCAAAAAATTCGTATGTGTTGAAAGAAGTTCATAGTGAAAACAACGAGACGTTCAAGTACTGCAAGGAATGCATTCCAGGTGAGAAATAAAAGTACAGAAAAATAAAAGCTTGAAAGTTTTGTTGAAAGAAGTTCAAGTGCTCTGTCCAGAGAAGTTCAAAAATTCTTGCGAGAGAGGTTCACCTTGTATTTCCATGTTCAATTTTTTCCATATAAAAATCGAATACAATTCTTTACTCAAAATGTAACAAGGTGAAGTTCATATTGAAATAACAGAGAAGTTCGGTGTTTCTTAAAACCTATGATTTACCTGTTCAAAAAATAAAAAACACAATTTTTCACACTTTAAAAAACAACTCATAAACGAAAAAATGGTTGCTAGAAGTTCAAGTGCTCGGTAAGGAAATTTTCAAAAAATTCTTGTGAGAGAGGTTCACCGTGTACTTAGATGTCCAAAATATATAAAAAATATGTTGTTTTTTGTGTTTTAAAATAACTCTCTCAAACCAGAGAGAAGTTCAAAGTGATAACAACCAGAAGCTCACGTACTACATGGTGTGTATTTCATATAAGAAAAAAATAAAGTGAAACAGAGTGAAGTTCAAACAGACATGCCCCAGAAGTTCAACTACTTCATGCAGTGCAAAAACAGCATGGCAAAAACAGAGTGAGGTTCAAATAGACATGCCCGAGAAGTTCAACTACTTCACACAGTGCGTTTCCATCCGCAATGAAGGTAGAAATCATGATCTCATCATTTCTCTAATTTACTCCAGAACGACGGGAATATCATTTGTGTAAGTTCAAGTCCTCGGTCGGGGAAAGTTCAAAAAATATTATGAGAGATGTTTGTACAAAATGAATATCATTTGTGTAACACTGACGAAATGGACGAGAAAATTACAAACGAAAATACGTCACAGAAGTTCAACGTGAAAACAGCTGGAAGTTCGACTACTATAGTGAATGAATTTGAGATGAAAAACTTTTAAAATCGTCGCGAGTATGAAAAAACGATCACCACGGGAAAGTTGCGTGTTTACATCAACTTTCCACCGGTATATTACTTGCTCAATTCCGGTGAGTGTTCCGGTAAGTGGATGGAGAGCTACGGGCAAAAAAATCACGTGAAAAACAGAGTGAAGTTCAGGTACACGCGCCGAGAAGTTCAGGTTCTTCACGCGGTGCATTTTCGAAGAATCTGTTTCTCGATGAAGGTATAACGAATGATATCGCCGTTTTCGAAATTACATAAAAATGGCTATGAATCAGAGAAAACCGTAAACAGGAAAAAGTTTCGCATTTTCTGTAGCTTTTCAGCGGTATATTATTTGCCTCATTCCGATAAAGTTTGTAGAAATTACTCGGAAAATACGTTTTTAGCCATTTTCAGAATTGACTTAAAACCGTAAGGAATTGGGAGAAACAATATATACAAAAAAGTTTCGCATTTGTTCAAGCTTTCCAACGCCATATCATTTGCTGCGTTCGGACGTACAGTTAAAAAATTAGCTCGAAAATACACACTCGGTGGAACTTGTATTGTTTTCTAAATTACTTTTAAACCGTTCAAAATTAGAAAAACTTTTAACATGAAAAAGTGGCGCATTTTCATAATATTTCCAACTCCATATTATTTTCCTCAATTCGATTAGCCGTTTAGAAAATGACGTCGAAAATACGAACTCGGGTGTTCAATTTGCGAAATTCTACAATTTTCCAAACTACTCTTTATCCATAGGGAATTAGAGAAAACTTTCACCATGTGGAAGGAGTGGTTTTGCAGAATCTTTCCAATGCCATATTATTTGCCTCATTCCAATAAATGGTTTAGAAATGCGATCGAAAATACGATTCACGTTTTTTGTATGAAGAAAAATGGTTTTTAAAACTGTTCTTAAACCGCTTACATTTTGACAAAAATTTAACTTCGGTTATGATACTGGTGTCCATAGCTTTCCAACGGTATATCGCAAGCCCCATTTGGGCAATGTTGGCGGAAGCTCAACCTAGCACTCAAAGAAGTTCAGATCGAACAACTCAGGCAGTAAAATTGCAAAAAACGCAAGTTCATCACGACCCGAGAGCAAAATCCGCCAATGAGCAAGATTCCTATTTAAAACCGGTATTTAGTTCCTAAAAACGTTTCTAGATTACACTAACATCTTATAGAATATGACTAAACAAAAGAATTCATGAGGAAAGCCACGGTTGCGAAGATAGACCGAAGGTCGGGTTCATACAGAGGAAAGTCCACGCGTGTTACTCAAGTAGTTCAGGTTGTGATCAGAATATTATTCTGATCCCGTGATTAGAATAGTGTTTTTGTGTGTGTGTGTGTATATGTGTGTGTGTGTGTATCTATATATATATGATATACTATACTCTATGTATTATACTATGCGCTAATTAATTAAAGGTAGTATCATATGTATTGTATATTCATGATACTAGTATATGACACTCTCCACAATACTCATGATTTCTTACCGTGGAAAAATATTGGAGGCGAAACGATGAACTCATGTTTTCATTCGAACAAAAATATGATGTTAGGTAATGCAAATGTTTTCAAAGAGCACACGATTCACTCACGAAAGCCGTGTGTCCACTAAACCGTGGCCGATGCAGCCCCCACCCCTCTGCCACGCACGCGATCTGAGTCGTGCGTTCTGATTGGCTAGAACCCAAACCCCACGGATCGTACGTCTGCACCGTTGGATTCTCCTTGATCGAACAACAATCCTCATCCCTTTCAACAACACATGTACATGTTTTCAAATAGCCCCTCCCAAAAAAATGTTTTCAAATAGCACACGGTTCACACATGAAAGCCGTGTGCTTACCAAACCATGGACGATGCCCCCTCGCTGCACGTGCGATCTGAGTCGTGCGTTCTGATTGGCCAGAACCAAAACCCCACAGATCGAACGTCTGCACCGTTGGATCCTCCCAGATCGAACGACAATCCTCATCCCTTTCGACGGGAAATGCAGTCTGGCTAGGAATTGATTTATATGCAAACATGCACGGTAAATGCCAAAGAATGTCTTACATATAGCACACGAGACCTGAAATGCGCCAGCAAATCAAACCCGTGGAAAAATTGTGATTGGTCTACGTGCGAAAAATTTAGATGAGAAACAATGAACTCACGTCTTCATTTCAAACGAAATTATTCTGTTTGTGCACATGAGCGCTTAGAGGCAACCATTTGCATAGTCCTTTCCACGCGCGCAGCGACAGGTGATATTTTTCACCCTTTTCACCTAGGCCGCCAACACCCCCCACCGCCCGCCCTCGTTTCACTCAACTAGTCCACCCAATCTCCTTCACCAGCTCCCCCCTCCCCCAGATCCACATCAGAACCCTCTCCAGTACCGCCGTGCTCACCCCGGCCGTGTGCCCGCTCTTCGGCGTCAAGCCTACCTCCATTGCCGTTCACAACAAGCGGCAGCCCGCGCCTCGCCGTCTTCATTTGCTCGCCATCCACGCTCGCCTCTCCTGTGGTCCGGCCAGGTTTACATTAAGAAGCCTATTAGTTACTGCTCTCCATCACGGTGAGGCATATTTCCTCGCAATCCCTCTTCCAATTTTGTTCTGTATGTTCCCAAATTGTCTATAAAATACTGGAGAGCGTATATATGTTCTTTATCTACCTTCCTTACTACATATAAGTTGTATTTGTTCCAATAAGTTACTGCCTATTTACAGATCGCGGGCGCTTGAGTCACACAAACTTAACAAATTAGCCGTACATTTTCTAAATTATTGCATGGCATGTTTAGAAAGCTTGATACAAAGTTGTTAGTTTTATGCTTATCCTCCTTTCCCGAGTTTCGCATGTGTTCTCTATAGATGCCAAGTAGCAGCGACAACACTCATTCAGGCCATGTATCTTCATCTAATTCGGAGAACCCTAGGTCTTCGGCAGATTGTGAGGGATCAAGTAGTCTTGAACGGGATAGAGTTGCAGCAATTACCGTTCCGGTCAGGACACGGAGGAATGCTCCAAGGAAGCCCACACACCAGCCTAAAGGTGTATATGAAGTAACCGAGATTGATTTAAAGTCCTGGGCTCCAACTAAACCAGATAAAGCATGCATGAGGTTTATGGGTGTGTGTGGATTTGTTGGCAGGGCAATGCTCAACATTAATCTGCCGTGGTTTCGTAAGGTTGACACAGAAACACAGCGAAGGATAGTCAGGGAGATCATGGATCACTTCAACGTTCCAGAGCAGTGGAGAATGCAGGTGGAACACGCTGCACTGAAGAAGGCTAGGGATGCTTGGAGAAACTGGAAGCACGTGCTATACAAGAAGTACTTGAGTGAAGGCAAGGACCCAATCCCCGCATACCCCAAATTACAAAGGCAGACTGGGCAGAATTCAAAAGGGTCGGGGCAACTCCAGAGTTTGTCACGAAGAGTTTCAAGCAATCGGAACTTCAGAAGAAGAACATACACCCCCACTGTATGGGTGTGGTAGGATACTACGACATGAAACTGATATGGGAACGGGAGGACAAAGAAGCAGTAGCGGCGGGTGGGAGTCCAGCCTTTAGTGAAATCAAGGGCGAATGCGCCAGAACTACTTGCAGGCACGTGCAAAAAGGCGTGATGACAGACCTTATTACTTTGAAAACGCACGTGATGCCAAACTGTATGAAGTGATGGTAGAGGCTTCCAAGATCCCTGGAAGGTTCTACAGGAACTCAGGGCCATGTGACATTTTGTCCATTGCTCTGGACACAAAAGAGCCCCCTGGCCATGCAAGGGGTATAGGTGTTAATGTCCCGCACAAGAGGGCTTTCACACTCAGCAAAGAAGAGAGGCTTAGCATGAAAAAAGCGAGGAGTGAAATGAAGCAGAATGCATTGTTTGAAAAGTTGAAGAAGGAGATTTATCCGGCTATCCGAAAGGATGTTGAGGAGTCAATGATGATAATGAAGAAGACTCTAACACTGATAGATAGCCAGCAGATGGGAGGGGAGGCGGGCATGGATGATGCTGCTTATTGTGCAACAACACTGCACAAGAGTAGGTGTGCATCAGCTGACCCCAGCAACACTGAGACTGCAGCTGCTCATGATGATGCTATATCTGATCTATCTGGAATGGAAGACAGACTAAAGGGCGTGCTTACACATTATGAAGGTACATTAAAATGTGCAACAACCTAGGTTTGCCCACCCTTCTTGGAAGATGGCCTCTTCTTGGACAATGTGCCATTGAAGCCGGGCTGTGTGAAGTGCTATGTGACTGAAGTAAAGTCTGGATTTAATGGATTTGCCCTGAAGAATGTCCTAGGAGACTTCGATGAGCAAAGGACCTTGGGAGAAACAATGTTACATCACATCTAGTGGCCATGAAAGGAAATAAAGTTCATCGATGAGATTCCTGAAGCCCCGCCAAGAGCAACCACTGTCGCCCCTCAACCGGTGACGCTCTCCTTGCCAGAGCAGCTCTCGCGGGCTGATGCAAGAACCTGTGATCAGCCGGACCGACTTTGTGGCGTATAAGCCATGTCATCCTCTGCCCCAAAGCAGCCAGTGGCAAGGCCTACAACTGCTGATGACGCACCAACGGTTCAGATGCCGGCCGCTGAAGCAGTGGGGGGAGACCCAGCTGCAGCACATGCTCAGCAGACCAACCTGGTGGAATAGATTGCTAAGTAGTCTGATGCTTCGGAACTGCCTGCTAAGTAGTTTGTAGGTCCAGAACCGACTGCTCATCAGTCCGTCGGTCCACAGGCGCGTGATCAGCATACCAATGCGCCAGCACTTCCTGCTCAGCAAACCAACGCGTTGGCACGACCTACTCAGCACACCGACAAGTTGGCACCACCTGCGCAGAAACCCGACATAGCTTCAACACATGGTCAGCAGTCCGATGCCTCTGCTCCTACAGCCCAATAGTCCGTCACTGCAGCACTGCCAGCTCAGTGGTCCGACATAGATAAACAGTCTGCTAAGAAGTCCATCCAAGCTTCACCGCCTGCTCGGCAGTCTACCGTGCAGGCAGCCAGACGTTCTGCCAGAAATGCTTCAAGTACCAAGAAGGAAGTGGCCAAAAAGGCTACACCCACGACCACGAGGAAGCTCAGCGGGAAAGTGAAGAGGAAAGATAACGATTGCCTCTTACTTAAAGCACTCATCACCCAAAACCAAATTAACAGCAGCTTGTTCGAATCAGGGAGTAATATTATTTCTGACGCCATGGATGATGAAGAAGTAGAATTGTTGCTTACTAAAAGAAACGCAGACATACTTGAAGCATGCAATTACGTCCATGGCCAGCCATTTCTTGTTAGCAAATACTTTGATGAGTGCAGCTCCAGTTGTCGCGAGTTACATGAATATTGCATGGATCAAATGTCAGAAGGTCATCACCATTTGCTAGTCCACTACAACAGAGATCGTTTTTGACACGGTGCTGGTTCCATCATTGTGAGTTTCGAGGACCTACATCTCTTCTTCAACTTCAACGTGCTCGATGCCACTCTTGTTAGATGCGTGATTTTGTAAGTACTTAACAAACTCTGATCAACTTCTCCATACAAGGCTGTAAATGATAAACAACTAACTGCATTTTATTCCTCTCAGGGGATTGAACGTGCGGAGAAGACAAAGTGAGAGTGTATATTTCATAGATCCTGCATTAGCAAATGGCACATCAATACATGAAAAGCACCAATGGGACTGGGCCGTTAACATGGCCGTCCGTATCTTTGAAAACACATCCCATGCAGAATCATTTCTCTGGCTGTATCATGAAGGGTAAGCCAAGTAAACAACCATGCATACACTGATTGTCTTTCAAATTTCAACATCATTCGTAAGTTCATGGCTTTCTCAATATGTAGCAATCACTGGATATTGGTATTCATTGTTCCAAACAAGAACACGGTTTACTACATCGATTCTCACAGAGAGTCAAGAAACGCTCAGGATCTGACACATCGTCAGCAATTCATGGATAGGTATTGAATTCTATGATGTTGAAATTAATTTGCATTCATGTCTGGTTCAATAATTGATGTTGTCAAAATTCATCATCATTTGCAGTGTGCTCGCATTGTGGAAAAAAACTAAACCAGGGAACCTGTTCAAGAGGGAAATACCACTGCAGCACGAGATTGTTTCTCCGGTAACACACTGAAATCCATTATTTTCGGATAATTTATCCAACAGTCTGAAAATACCTTTCCTTACGCTAGTCAAATGTTCAAGCTTCTAAATAAACCTTTTTCTAATTTTTCCAAAGAAAAAATAATACATCTAACACCGGTTAGCTTGTTCCTAACAGGAAAAATACATGACTAATTCTGTACAAAAAAATTTAGTGTCCTCAGCAAGAAGCAGGTGTCGGTATCAAAACCGGCGGATCTTGGGTAGGGGGTCCCGAACTGTGCATCTAAGGTCGATGGTAACAGGAGACAGGGGACACAATGTTTTACCCAGGTTCGGGCCCTCTCTATGGAGGTAATACCCTACGTCCTTCTTGATTGATCTTGATGAATATGAGTATTACAGGAGTTGATCTACCACGAGATCGTAATGGCTAAACCCTAGAGGTCTAGCTTGTATGGCTATGATAATGTGTCTCTCCTCCGGACTAAGTCCTCTGGTTTATATAGACACTGGGAGGATCTACGGTTACACAAGGTCGGTTACAAAGAAAGGAATCTACATATTTGGTCGCCAAGCTTGCCTTACACACCAAGGAGAGTCCCATCTGGACACGGCTGCAGTCTACAGTCTTTGTATCTTCACAGTCCATCAGTTCGGCCCATGGCTAACAGGCCAGACACCCGAGGACCCCTTAGTCCAGGACTCCCTCAGTAGCCCCTGAACCTGGCTTCAATGACAACGTATTCGGTGCGTAGATCTGTCTTTGGCATTGCAAGGCGGGTTCCTTTCTTCGAACTCCAGGATAGTCTTCAGACGTATCGACGTGTCCGGACCTGTAACACACACCACACACAACCGTAGAGAGAATATAATATTCCTCTAGTCCAATCCGCTGACAACTTTTTTATAACATGACATCATGTCTACCCGGTCACTATATCGAACCATTTTTTCTGCCATCCCATGTTTCGAGATGCGATTTCCATTGGCACGTCTTGTCAAAGCAGAGATCGTGTCCCCTTATTGCGGGATCCTCATCAATACGAGCGTGGGTAACCCAACCGTGCCGTTTATACAAACCTTGGGAGTAGGTGAATTTCAAGGCGAGTGGGGAGGTGTTCAATATTCACTGCCTTTATAAGGAGATAAGAATCCCTTTTCTTCACCCACGCCTTCTCTCTTCCTCTGCCCTTCCACTCTTGAGCTCCAGCACCCAAGTTCTCATATGTTTCCCACTCGAGCAAGCACCCAACCATGTCTGGATCCGGAGGTCAAGGCAAGTGGATGGCCTCCTCCGTCAAGGAGGAGGACGTCGTCGAGCTTCGGGTGGTCGGGTATATGGCAAAGGGAATCGCCCACCGCCTTCCAGCCCAGGGACAAATTGTTCCCATGTCAAAGCCCAACGAGAGGGTAGTATTCATCCCTCATTTCCTCTGTGGGTTAGGGTTTCCACTCCACCCCTTCGTCCGCAGGCTGATGTTTTACTACGGGATAGACTTCCACAACCTATCCCCGAACTCCTTTCTGAATATCTCGACGTTCATCAGCGTGTGTGAAGCCTTCCTCCGCATCCAACCCCACTTCGGGTTGTGGATCAAAATCATCAATGTGAAGCCGAAGGTGGTGGATGGCCAGCACGCGGAGTGCGGAGGCACCATGGTGAGCAAGCTGGCCAACGTCTCCTGGCCAAAAGGCACTTTCTGGAGTCTGTCAAGGAATGGCAGAAACAATGGTTCTACGTTACCGAGCCCCGTGATGCCACCTGGGCCGCGGTTGCCAAATTCAACTCTGGAGCTCCCATGCGACACACCTCTTGGGTTGCAAAGAGCCCGAACTAGTGTTCGTCAGACGAGCTGACAGCGCTGCAAACGCGCATTCAAAGCATGGTGGACAATGATGTCAAACTTGTCGATGTAATCCAGGTGATGCTAGTTCGCCGAATTCTCCCCTGCCAAACCCGAAGTCACTCTCTATGGGAGTTTAATCTGAAGAAGCACCAAACCTAGAGAGGCTCTTCGAAACAATCCATGAAAACGCCTGGAAGTTGCTTTTCAAGGGCAACGAGACACCGCCAGCCACAACCTCGGACTGCGGGTACAGCGTTAATCGCTCCGCCAGCAAGGTAAATCTTTACTGCATCCTTTACTTGCTTGTTTCAAGGATGATATCTAAGCTTTTATTATCATGGCTGTTGGCGTTCTAGGAACAGGGGTCCCCATACTTGCCTGCCTGCGGCCCACGACGTGGCTGGGCTGGCAGGTCTGTATGGCCCATCTTCATCGACAAGGCATTCAAGACCCTCGCGAGGGGCCAAGCCTCGTGAGGCGGACGACACAAGACCTCCTCAGGAGCGGCCTCGCCAAGCAGGCTCATGAGGGGCGGAGAGATCAAGGCAAGGCAAACCTCGCGAGGTCCTCGTGACGTGAGCCATGACGATCGAGACCAGGCGGGCGCCAGCGCGCACAGTGTCCTTGCTTCCTCTTTGGTGCCAAGGGGGCAAGTGCAGGCGCGGAGTACCGAGGCATCAAGCAAAGGTTTCCATATTGGTGCAACGAGACCAAGACCAGAAGGACGGCAAGACGGAGGTCACCATGGAGCCCAAGACAACGTCACCACCAGAGCCTTTGGCAGGCGAAGACCACTTTTGTCAGGATAAGTTGTACTAGTTGTCCCCCTTTAAATTGGCCATTGTTGGCTTCCTTCCCTCTCAATATTTGGGGAGAGGACCAGGGCCTATATAAGTAGAGCTAGCCACCACAGTAGAGAGGATTGACCTGATCACAAATCGAGAGCGGATCCAAGATCATCTCACCCACACAAGTTTACGAAGCACAAGAACACCTCAACCTTAGGAGGCTGTTCTTCCCCTTGTACTATTCATCATCAGCCCAAGAGGCAATGCACCACCACCACACTGTAGTAGGGTATTACACCACAACGGTGGCCCGAACCAGTATAAATCTCATGTCTTTCTATGTTGTGAGTTCGTCAAGTTCATCCGCAAGATCTTAGAGAGCTAGGGCATGGATCGATAGGGAGAAAACCTTCGTGTGCACCCCAGTGTTCGGACATCAAGGGTTTGCTGGAACCATGATCTGACATTTGGCGCAACAGGTAGGGGTGCGCTGGAGCCTCCTCCCCGCCAATCGATCCGCCGACGCTCCGCGGCCCCGATGTCCAGCGACCCAAGGGCTGACTCCGACTGTTGGGAAGCCTGGCCAGCCCAGGCAGCGCCACCTGCCCATGAAGACCTCAACCCCGCACTCCAGGCGGCACGAGCGCCACCTAACACTGCGGGGCGCGGGCGGCGCCCCCAGGCGTCGTCCACCCTCACTCCACGACAAGCGTGAGCCGCTGCAAGGGCCACAAGCCACGCTGCTACAACGACACCACACACCCGGCGGGAGTAGGCGAACATGCGGGCCGCGCTCACGGTGGCGCGGGAGTTGCTTCGGTGCCAGCTGATGGAGAGCGGCCGCGACACACTGCTGGAACGTGTTGCTGAGCTGCTGGATGCGGCAGCGTCTGGAGCACTGCCTTTCTGCTATGTGCTTCCTTTCCGAGCCGCAACTGGACCTCATGATGGGCCTCGCCGTAACCACGCGCCCTTTGATGTGCGTGGGGGCATCAACGACACCAGGATGGCCGGCGGCACCGGGGCCCCCGTTGCCCCTGCGCCGCCTCTAATGAGCATGGGCACGAGCGTTGCCCCCCATGGCCCTGCGAGGCGTCGCATTATCATCCTCACGGTGCCGCGCTGGGTCGGGCGACGTGGAGTGTGGGGCACTATGGCGAGGTGTTTGGGGTGACAGCCTCGGAAGCCTATGTGCCCTGCATGATGAACCAGGAATACATGCAGGAGGACGACCCTGGTTCGTTTCTCGAGCCCGATTGGGAGGAGGAGGCATTAGGAGCTGAAGCCTTCCAGGAGCCACCGGAGAGCCCTGCCAACCGCGTCGTCGACAACAGATACATGGTACCACTAATCCCTCAGGAGCAAGCTTACGCTAACCATGAGTCGCGGATGAACCAGGCCACGGCATCGAACGATGGCTCTGGCACGGTGATGCCCGCCCCGACAGGAGAGACCCACTGGGGGCTGCGCGGAAGGGGCCAGGGGCAAGGCCCCTCCCCGTGTCGTGCGGAGCAAGGCAACGCCCGGAGGTAGGCCCTCTGCCGGGGTGGTGACTACGACCTTTCCCCCGACAGAGGACCCATGGTCGCCGAGGGCGCCGCTGGCGTCCCCTCTGCCCTCGTTGGGCCATCTCGGTTTCTGGTCGTCCCAGCGGTAGTAGGGGGTAGCGCAAGGCGGGGCCCTCGCCTGGCGATATGAAGCAAGGCCGGTACCTGTGAAGAAGGCCCAGTGCCTGTGAAGATCGCCGCCCGTGACACTCTCACATAATAATGAGTGGGGCTGTACACGCCCCGGAGTCTCCGGAGATCCGCCCTCGGTCCTCGGGGGCTCCCTCCCACGCCTAGTGGCAGCACTTAGCTCCGTGCTGGTGAGAAGGCGTCGAAGACTAGACTAGGCGCTGAATGCGACCATTTTCTTTGGACCTCTTTTCCGTAACCCTGCCTTCTGGATTTGGATTTAAGTTGAAGTTGAATTTTCATTTAATGTGCGCGGGGGAGGGGGATGCCTTTTCTTGTTCGAGTTATTCCTCGCAGTCTCGTTCTTGCCTTATTTCAGAGTTCGTTCCAGTCGCTCCCCCTCGTGAGCCGGGCTGTGCATGAACCACACGAGCCATGCACTCACCAAGCTGTGGCTGGCGCTTTCTTATCACGCGGCCCCCTCGGGCGTGTCGACGAACTCATCAGGAGCTCCTCAAAACCCGCAATCTCTCGGGCCGGTTCTGGGCTCGTCTAAGCTAAGGAAGTGAAAGTGCAACTATCCCTCGGTGGTTTTGATAATTCCTAACAACATATAGCTCATTCAGCTAATGCTATTTCAAGATTAATATCTCAGGAAAGCTCAATGATTGGCATGGCATGGATGAGAAAAGTGGACCCCTCAAAATGCTAAGGACAAAAGGATTGGCTCAAGCTCAAAGCTCAAGACTCTACATTTTCTATTTTAGTGATCCAAGATCACATTGAGTCTATAGGAAAAGCCAATACTATCAAGAAGGGATGAGGTGTTGCTTAATGAGGCTCTTGCTCAAAATACTTAGTGATATGCTCCAAAACCCTCAACTACTTTCTCACATCCATATATGACCTAAACCAAAAGTAAAACTCGGCCCCACCGATTCTTTCTATCCGGTGCCACCGAGTTCAGTTGTCATAGCCACTGCCACAAACCCTAGGCAAATCGGTCTCACCGATAGGGATCTCGGTCTCACCGAGATGGGATTGTAATCTCTCTATTTCCCTTCGTAACATTTCGGTCTCACCGAAATGAGGGATCGGTCCTACCGAGATTGCAATGTAAACTCTCTGTTTCCCCTTCATAACGTTTCGGTCTCACCAAAATGAGCGATCTGTCCCACCGAGTTTACCTGACCAACTCTCTGGTTAGCTTATTACCAAAATCGGTCTCACCGAGTTTGTGTAATCGGTCTCACCGAGATTACGTTATGCCCTAACCCTAACCATATCGGTCCTACCGAGTTGCATGTCGGTCCCACCGAAAACCCTAATGGTCACTAGCTTTGCTAAATCGGTCCGACCGAGTTTAACTATTCGGTCACACCGAGATTGGCAAGTTGTGTGTAACGGTTAGTATTTGTGTGGAGGCTATATATACCCCTCCACCACCTCTTCATTCGTGGAGAGAGCCATCAGAACAAACCTACACTTCCAACTTACTTTTTCTGAGAAAGAACCACCTACACTTGTGTTGAGGCCAAGATATTCCATTCCTACCATATGAATCTTGATCTCTAGCCTTCCCCAAGTTGCTTTCCACTCAAATCTTCTTTCCACCAAATCCATATCCTGTGAGAGAGAGTTGAGTGTTCGGGAGACTATCATTTGAAGCACAAGAGCAAGGAGTTCATCATCAAGACACCATTTGTTACTTCTTGGAGAGTGGTGTCTCCTAGATTGGCTAGGTGTCACTTGGGAGCCTCCGACAAGATTGTGGATTTGAACCAAGGAGTTTGTAAGGGCAAGGAGATCGCCTACTTCATGAAGATCTACCGCTAGTGAGGCAAGTCCTTCGTGGGCGACGGCCATGGTGGGATAGACAAGGTTGCTTCTTCGTGGACCCTTTGTGGGTGGAGCCCTCCGTGGACTCGCGCAACCATTACCCTTTGTGGGTTGAAGTCTCCATCAACGTGGATGTACGATAGCACCACCTATCGGAACCACGACAAAAACATCCGTGTCTCCAATTGCGTTTGAATCCTCCAAACCCTTCCCTTTACATTCTTGCAAGTTGCATGCTTTACTTTCCGCTGCTCATATACTCTTTGCATGCCTGCTTGAATTGTGTTAAGATTGCTTGACTTGTCCAATGTTGCTAAAATCTTCCAAGAACTAAAATTGGTAAAAGGATATGTTTTTATTTGGTCAAGTAGTCTAATCACCCCCCTCTAGACATACTTTCGATCCTACAAGTGGTATCAGAGCTTTGGTCTCCATTTGCCTTGATTTTCATAGCTTTTGGAAGTCATAGCCTTGGTTTCACAACCTAGGAGAGTATGACATCTAGCAAGGGAAATTACCACCGTAGAGGTCCTTACTTTGATGGTACTAATTTTGCTAGTTGGAAGCATAAGATGAAAATGCATATTCTTGGACATAACCCCGCCGTATGGGCTATTGTGTGTATTGGATTGCAAGGTGAATTCTTTGATGGGAGAGAACCTAACCGAGAAGCTACCGCGGAAGAGTTGAAGATGCTGCAATACAATGCTCAAGCTTGTGATATCCTCTTCAATGGACTGTGCCCCGAAGAATTCAACAAAATCTGCCGTCTTGAGAATGCAAAGGAAATTTGGGATACTTTGATTGATATGCATGAAGGTACCGACTCCGTCAAGGAATCCAAGTTGGATGTGCTTCAAAGTCAGCTTGACAAGTTCAAAATGAAGGATGGTGAAGGTGTCGCTGAAATGTACTCTAGGTTTGCTCTTATCACAAATGAGATCGCCGGCTTAGGAAGTGAAGAGATGACTGACAAATTCATCATCAAGAAGATCCTATGAGCTTTGGACGAAAATATGATACCGTATGCACATTGATCCAAATGATGCCCAATTACAAAGATCTCAAGCCAACGGAAGTCATTGGAAGAATTGTTGCTCATGAGATGTCACTCAAGGATAAGGAGGAGCTCCATAACAAGTCAAGTGGTGCTTACGAAGCCTCATGTGAAGCTCCCACATCATCAAGTGAGAAACAAACCTTCAATGAAGAATTGAGCCTAATGGTGAAGAACTTCAACAAGTTCTACAAGAGTAGAAGCAAAGAGAGAAATTCCAAGTCAAGGTCCTACAATGACAAAAGATCTTCTAGTCGAGAGCGAAATTGCTACAATTGTGGAAGACCCGGACACTATTCCAATGAGTGTACGACACCCTACAAGAGAAGAGAAGATTCTCCAAAAAGAAGAAGTAGAAGAGAAGAATCACCATCAAGAGAGAGAAGGAGTAGAGATGATCGTTATGAATGAAGAACATCCCGGAGAAGCAAAGATTCAGAAAGGAAGGACAAGTCATCAAGGATCTACACAAAACGAAGACATCAAGCTCATGTTGGTGAATGGGTATCCGGTTCCGACTCCGACAATCACTCCGAGAGAAGCTATCACTCCGACTCCGAATATACTCAAGATGAAGGGTTTGCCGGTCTAGCACTTGTGTCAACCAACTCCTACGACATATTTCATTCACCAAATGAAGGACTTGGAAGATACTTCTTGGCTAAAGGCCCAAAGGTATCACACCCCGAGTATGTTGATTTCAATAGTGATGAATATGACTTGTTAGGTGATGATGATTTACTTGTTGACAACTCTAGTGATGAATACTATGATGAAACATCAATTAATCATGCTAATCAAGATAAAACAAATGACAATGATAAGGAGAAGATTGAGTTTCTAACTAAAGAACTAAACACTCTTAAGTTAGCTCATGAAACTATCTTAGGAGATCATCGAGAACTTTTAAAGACTCATGAGAAATTACGTTTTGAAAAGCTCAACCTTGAGCAAGATCATGAGTTCTTAAAGGCAATCAATGATGATCTTCGCAAGAAAAGTTCTTCTTACATTGCCAAGCGTTTACTCTTATCCACTTACATGCCTCAAGTCAGGTCTAGTAACAAGAACAAGAAAGATTCTTCCTCTAGTAGTGATAATATTCATGATAAATCCAATGTTGTTGCTTCTAGTAGTTCCCTTGATTCCACTAATGATTCTCTTAGCCAAGTTATACTTGAGCAAGAAAATAGCTTATTGAAGGGAATTATAGAGAAAGGTGTCTACAAGAGCCTTGCCGGGAGTAAGCAATTCAAGGAAATTGTACGCAAGCAAGGAAGACACCGGAAGAACCAAGGTGTTGGTTTTGAACGAAAGTTCAATGCCAATGGAGTTGAGTGGGAAGAAGATCAATACCCCAAGACGTAGTTTGTTCCTCAACAAGAGAAGTATGATTCTACTTCCTTCAAAGGGACACAAGCTCAAGATGATCTTCCACCACAAGACCACAAGCAAAAGGCAAGGATAAGCTTCAAGAGGAAATTGATGCATTTGAAGAAGCACCCAAGGCCTTGGTCAAGTGGGTTCCAAGACTACATCAAGCTCTACTTCATCAAGTACGACTACAACTCCAAGGATTACCATCAAGATGATGTGGATCCCGAAGAAGAAGAACTAGAGAGTTCTTGAGGGTGACTCCGCCAACATAATTCACTCTTATCATTTTGGCAAGAACAAGTGCAATCAACTTCCACATCTTGCACTAGTTCAAGGAGTCACAAACCCTCTTGTTGGTAAGACAAGGGAAAAGGTATTGAAAGTGCAACTCACTCCAAAGGATTGCTCCAAATGATCTACATCAACATTGAGCATCCACATCTTCAACATCTACATGAAGTCATCATCGACAAAACCCAACGTTAGTTCATCCCTCTTAGGGGGGATCTCACATCTAGGGGGAGCTTTACTCTAAAAATTGAGCTAAAGCAACTCTAATGGTGTGAACACAACAACATTTTATGTAAAAATGGTAACCCCATTTGTGCTTAAACGATGAGTATGACCTATGATCAAATGTTCTCATTTGACTCCTAAGTCAATATACTCATATATAGATGACCTAGTCATCGCCAATTGCTTGATAGATGCTAGAATTGGTTGTGCATGCTTTGCCATATATTTCATTTGCCATTTTATTGTGTGAGCATGTTGGTTGCATAATTTACTCATTCGAAGACATCCCCTTGTTGTTTTGATTGTTTGGTTCCTTTTTCTTTTGCCAAGTGGATGGACAAGAATGCCTAAGAACCTTCTCTAGCTAGCTATGCTTTTCTCGTCTCAAACTCTATTCATGCTACATCACAAAGTTTGATAAAGTCAGATTCAAACCACTCTGTGTGAGGAGCACTCGGAGTCCCCGATTCGTCATGGACTTAAACTTCCAAAACTTCTTTGTGCATTTTGGTCTGACCGATTCATCCATTTCGGTCATACCGAGATCACTAAGTCGATCTAGGTTTTCAATCTCGGTGCAACCGATTTGAACTTTTCGGTCACACCAAGTTTCAGTAACTGCTTGCAGTTATGAATCTCGGTGCCACCGAGTTGTTCCACTCGGTCACACCGACAGAGTCAGGCTATATATATCCGCGGCCCAAAATTTGGAAAAATTTCCGAACCCCTTCGCCCACGCTCAGCCTGCTCTGCCTCCCTGGGTCTCCGGATCGTCCTCCTCATCGCCAGCTGCCTCCCGCTGCTGGTCTCCGCCGCCGTCAACGGGAATCATCTCCGCCGTTGCCGCCGTAGCAGGTCCATCGCCGCACTAGGGTATGGACTTGATCCTTGTGCTATTCCCCCTCCAATTCTTAGCACATTGTTTTTCCATGTATCTTGCCACTGAGATCACTCTATCCAGCGAAATCACTCCGTAGTTTAGTCGTGGATTGAAAATTTAGGGTTAGGTTTCTGCCGAAATCATCTCGGACCGACCGAGTTGTTGAAATCGGTTCCACCGATTTGGCTAAGGCCATTACACATGTGATTCTCGGTCTGACCAAGAATTGCAAATCGGTGTGACCGAGTTCAATACTTTGTGAAACCCTAGCAGTCTCGGTGCCAACAAACTGTGACTCGGTCTGACCGAGTTCACTACTTTAGGTTCCAAAAGCTGCTTCGGTATCACCAAGTTTTCAAATTGGTAGATCCGAAATGCTTTGTGTGGAAAACTAAAACTAAGTTTTTAACTCATTCTTTTGCAAAAAAAACCTCTGTACTTTGTGATGCTTATCAAATCTACCTCATCTATAATCTATTCACAGGGTCTGCTGTCAATTTTTGCATCATGTCAGATCAGAGTGACAGTCAGAACAGTTCCGAGGAGCAAGTGAACATGAGTGATGGCACTAGTCCCTCTAGCAGCTTTGATGAAGGAAGCAGGAGCACACCCAGCAACTTGCCTAAGGCAGCCACCAGAACCAGAAAGAAGAAAACCTTAGATTCTGAGGATAAGGACTATGTGTCTGTTGAGGAAGAGGCCACCTCGAAAAGGAAAGTCCTGAAAAAGGAATATGGCACAGCTGCTGCCACTAAGCCAGGAATGAAGAAAAAGGTTCCTGCCAAGAGAGTTCCCATGTCAAAAGCCAGAACATCCACTCAAGAGACTTTGGGATCTGCACCCAAAGAGCAGGTTGTGGCAGAAAAGAAAAGGAAGGAAAGGGTCAAGAAGACCACTGCCAGAGTGTTTGGCAGATCTTCTATAATGAAAGATTCTGAAGAAGACGAAGATGAAGAGGATGCAGCACCAGCACCCAAAGCTCAAAAGCTTATGGGAGATGCTATAAGGGCAGGGGCTGTTCCATCTAAGCCTAAGACTGCTCCTAAGACTGCTGCTCCAGCTCCAAAGCCAAAACCCAAGAGGAGCACCAGGAACATCCTTGTTGAGGAGAAGAACAAGGCCCCAGTGCCTCAAGCTGCTGAAGAAGAAGATGATTCTGTCGTGTTGAGAAAGTTGAAGCCCAAAATTCCAGATCACAATGATGCTCACCCAGTTGCAGAGAACATGAAAATTAGGAAGGATTCAGGTTTAAGGCTATGGAGAGAGTCTGATCCATATGCCACCAGGAGAAGGACTGCTGTGGACTACAGGTTCCATACAAAGGAACAACAGGGCTTCTATGAGACTATATTACTTGACAAGAAGCCCATAGTGTGTGACATGAGATGGGTTGATTGGAAATTCATTGAGGAAAATGAGGATCACTTCCCTGGTGTATAGGACAGCTTCAAGGCATGTGGAGTCGATGAGTTTGTGGCTTAGAAGCTCACAAAGTGGAATGATGAGCTCATTATGCAGTTCTACTCCACGGCTCATTTCTACCCAGATGGAAGGATTGTCTGGATGTCTGAAGGTACGAGGTACCAGTCAACGGTTGAAGAATGGGAAAAACTGATCAATGCTCCTGAGGAGAGTGAAGATGACTTGGATGTCTATGCCAAGAATAAGAAGGATCACAACACCATGGCACATATGTACAAAGAGATCCCAGATGCTGCTCTTGAGACACACAAGTTTGGATCAGTACATTACCTTCTGTCAGGCTTGCCAACAATCAACTGGATCCTCAGGCACACTCTTCTACCAAAGTCAGGTGATCACAAGATGATCCGAGGCCATGCAATTAACTTGCTTCACATATTTGATGTGCCTCAAAAGTTCAAAGTCATGAGCCTCATTGCGGAAACCATTAAGAGAACAGCTGCAGATCAGAAGAGGAGTTGTGGGTATGCCCCACAGATCTAGGAGCTAATCAACTCCAAGATGGGCACTGACACATATCTCCTGGACAAGGAACACATGCCCATCTACCCATACTTTTAGGACAACACTGTGGTGATGGATGAAAATGAACCATCTTCTGTGCAAGCACAAGCCAAGAGGGAGAAGGCAAGGGCTGAAAAGGCTGCAAAGATGCCAACCACTGATGAGGCATCTCAATATCTTCTGAAGAGCAAGCAAGATCAGCTTGGCTACTTGATTGCCTCCACTCTGAGGATTGAGAAGGGATTGGCTACCCTGACTCAAAACCAGGAGAGCTTGGAGAGGATCATGGAGCAGAAGTTCTATGACTTAGATGTGAAGGTCACCGAGATCCAGTCCGTTGTTGAGCAACTTCAGGATGAAGTGCAGGAGAAGAAGGGAAAGTCTACCACTGATGCTTTTGCTAGAGTGCCCAGAGGACACAGATCTGCTGCAGTGCCTGTTACAGACACCAGAGCAACTTCATCTACACCAGCTATAGCTTCAGTGCCACCAGCTCCAGCACCCACTCCACCAGCTCCATCTACATCAACTGATGCCTTCGTCCTTGGCGTTTTATCTACACCACCACCTAAAGACCAAGCCCGAGAGTCGATCTAGCACTATGCATTTTTATGAAATTTTTGGTAACTTGTTGCCAAAGGGGGATAAAATGTATAGATCATAGGCTTCAAGAGAGAGTGTTGCTTTTTGTTCTCTCTTATTGTTTGGTGGTTAAACTTTGTTTATTTGCTTGTTTGCGATACTTTATGCTTTTGTGTGATACTTGGATGATCATGTGTTTGATCATATGCTACCTTAATGCTTATTGGATGACATTATCCTTTTATATCCCCATATATGATCATTCACTTTGCTTGGTGATGAGTGCATGTCTTTCATTATTATCATTTTGAGCGCTCCACCAAGATTTATGTGACATGGAAGAGTAACCCATGTTCCTAACTCATTGTGCATTTGCAGTCCAAAGCAAATCTTAAACTATGCACAAATTTAGGGGGAGCTCTTGCTTTTTCACATACTTCTCAAAGCGACAATGTTTATCACTCTTATTATCATTTGTCAAAGCTTTGATCTATATGTTGTCATCAATTACCAAAAAGGGGGAGATTGAAAGTGCAACTATCCCTAGGTGGTTCTGGTAATTCCTAACAACATATAGCTCATTGAGCTAATGCTATTTCAAGATTAATATCTCAAGAAAGCTCAATGATTGGCATGGCATGGATGAGAAAAGTGGACCCCTCAAAATGCTAAGGACAAAAGGATTGGCTCAAGCTCAAAGCTCAAGACTCTACATTTTCTATTTTAGTGATCCAAGATCACATTGAGTCTATAGGAAAAGCCAATACTATCAAGAACAGATGAGGTGTTGCTTAATGAGGATCTTGCTCAAAATACTTAGTGATATGCTCCAAAACCCTCAACTACTTTCTCACATCCACATATGACCTAAACCAAAAGCCAAACTCGGCCCCACCGATTCTTTCTATCCAGCGCCACCGAGTTCAGTTGGCATAGCCACTGCCATAAACCCTAGGCAAATCGGTCTCACCCATAGGGATCTCGGTCTCACCGAGATGGGATTGTAATCTCTCTGTTTCTCTTCGTAACATTTCGGTCTCACCGAAATGAGTGATCGGTCCCACCGAGATTGCAATGTAAACTCTCGGTTTCCCCTTCGTAATGTTTCGGTCTCACCGGAATGAGCGATCGGTCCCACCGAGTTTACCTGACCAACTCTCTGGTTACCGGAATGAGCAAACCGGTCTCACCGAGTTTGTGTAATCGGTCTCACCGGGATTACATTATGCCCTAACCCTAACCATATCGGTCCTACCGAGTTGCATTTCGGTCCCACCGAAAACCCTAACGGTCACTAGCTTTGCTAAATCGGTCCGACCGAGTTTAACTATTCGGTCACACCGAGATTGGCAAGTTGTGTGTAACGGTTAGTATTTGTGTGGAGGCTATATATACCCCTCCACCACCTCTTTATTCATGGAGAGAGCCATCAGAACAAACCTACACTTCCAACTTACTTTTTCTGAGAAAGAACCACCTACACTTGTGTTGAGGCCAAGATATTCCATTCCTACCATATGAATCTTGATCTCTAGCCTTCCCCAAGTTGCTTTCCACTCAAATCTTCTTTCCACCTAATCCATATCCTGTGAGAGAGAGTTGAGTGTTGGGGAGACTATCATTTGAAGCACAAGAGCAAGGAGTTCATCATCAACACACCATTTGTTACTTCTTGGAGAGTGGTGTCTCCTAGATTGGCTAGGTGTCACTTGGGAGCGTCCAACAAGATTGTGGAGTTGAACCAAGGGGTTTGTAAGGGCAAGGAGATCGCCTACTTCGTGAAGATCTACCGCTAGTGAGGCAAGTCCTTCGTGGGCGACGGCCATGGTGGGATAGACAAGGTTGCTTCTTCGTGGACCCTTTGTGGGTGGAGCCCTCCGTGGACTCGCGCAACCGTTACCCTTCGTGGGTTGGAGTCTCCATCAACGTGGATGTACGATAGCACCACCTATCGGAACCACGACAAAAACATCCGTGTCTCCAATTGCGTTTGAATCCTCCAAACCCTTCCCTTTACATTCTTGCAAGTTGCATGCTTTACTTTCCGCTGCTCATATACTCTTTGCATGCCTGCTTGAATTGTGTTAAGATTGCTTGACTTGTCCAAAGTTGCTAAAATCTGCCAAGAACTAAAATTGGGAAAAGGATAAGTTTTTATTTGGTCAAGTAGTCTAATCACCCCCCTCTAGACATACTTCTGATCCTACAGGAAGCCGCAACAACGACATTGCCCCGGCATGCGTAAGCTCGTAAAGACGCGTACTCAATTTAGCACGGGAGGATAAAAGTTGCGATTGTTTACATAAGGGGACCCCCCTCTCAAAATGCTTTTACAGTCTTCCAGGGCCACGCCCATGTTTTTACACGGTAAATAACAGGGAAACAAGGAATCAGCTGGATACGTCGCTCACCGCGCCCCCCATGTCATCTTCAGATGCGCCACTGGCGTCGCTGTCACCATCGTTGGCGTTGCCTCCACCTTCGCCGGCGTAGACGTCGCCGTCATCAACCACGTCGCCTCCGTCCGCCACAACCACAACCCCGTCATCGTCAAAAGCGAAGGCCCTGACCAGCGCATCCCCGTGGTCTTCAACCCATCGCGCCAAGTCGCCCCAGATGGCTTCCGGCACGGGAGCAATAGCAGCGTAAAAATCAAAGTTGAGATCGATGTTCCGGAGGTGGCTGAAGACGCGGGAAACGCGCGCCCGAGCAAACTGTGACTTCTCTCTTCCACAAGCTGGCGAGCCCTATTAGACCGGGCTTCCAGGCGCGTCACCACGTTGGTGAAGAAGGTCAGGTGACTGGCGTAGTCATTCGAGTGGGGGGAGGTGCATTCTCGTCGTAGATGAAGCCCATGGCGGTATTAGCCCTGTTTCGGAGGCCCTGAAGCATGGGGGCATGCTCACGCTCCAGCGTCCGCCGTTGGAGCACTTCCTCCCTGTTCTGCCGCGCGACGGCCTCGGCGTCATCAACCCGTTTCCGAAGAGAATCAGCTCGGCGCGGCGGAGGCCAAGTCCGCCTGCGTCGTAACCAGGGCGGCAACCGTGGCCTCCTCACACCTCTCCACCTCATCAAACCTGGGCCTGAGAGCGGTGGTCCTTCCCGCTGCCTCAGTGTCCGCAAGCTTGAGCTTCAGGTTGTGCCAACCTTCAAGATCCACGCGAACCTCTGCCACCCGACGGTCGATTTCCTCTTGGACCTTGGCCTCGCGAGCCCCAGCGGCATCCTCTACTTGGGCAACTTGACGCTCCATCGTCTCCAGTTGCTCAAGCTCGAGGCTGCGCTCCACGGCTTCCAGAGCCAACTCCTCCTCGCGCTTCCGGACCTTATCTTCCTCGGCAGGCGTCCCCCTCAGCGACGCGAGGGCGGCTTTGCGTGCCTCCACTTGCTGCTCGAGGGACGCACTCCAAGCGTGGAGCTCCCACACGCGCTTCTCCGCAGCCTCGCAGCGGCGGTCAGCATCACGAGCCTCCTCCAGGGCTCGGGAGCAGGCCGCAAGGGAGGCCTCAACCTTCATGTTATCTAGCTCATGCTAGTGGTGCCCGAGGTTGATGGCCACTTTCAGCCTATGCCACTCCTCCGCCAACCGAAGACCCTCAGCCTCAAGGCGCACGTCGACACCCTCAAGTTCTTCGCCGAGTCGGTTCATCATGTCCATCGCCTTCTGGAAGAGCTCATGACGAACGACGCTCCGCCCGCGCTCGAACTCGACCACACAGCCCATCTCGCCCTCCGCCACGGGGGCTGTGGGCGACGCCCGGTGCGGCGCGCCCCCTCTCAGCAGGGGGCTGGGGGATGGCGCGGCCCCAGGCGCCAGCCGGCCCTCGCGAGGGGCCCGGACCAAGCAAGGCCCGCTGCTTGAAGAAGACCCCAGGGTCGAGGCCAGCCAACTGCCGACCGTGACCAGGGGAGGAGACCTTGGCACGCCTGCTATGCTCCAAGGAAGGCCGCGAAGAAAGGACGGCGAAGGCCCAAGCTCGAGGCGCATTGATGACGGACCAACTCCCATGGCTGACCCCACACCATGGGCAGCACCCGAGCCTGCAGCGCTGGAGCTTGGCGGGTGCAACGGGACGAGAGGGAGCTGCTTCTTAGGAGATTTCACGGCCTTGGCAGAAGGGGTCCTGAGGGGACAATCGTCAGGAGAGGAGGACGACGCGCAGAAGATCACCAAGATAAGGTACTTACTCGTTGACGGTGATGTACTTTCGTCGCTTCAACGGCCCAAAGATACCGCTGCCACTCGGAGATCCTTTTCTCTTGCGGAGCTCCTGGAAGTCCATGCAAAGCCGATCGAAGCACTGAACGTGGCGTCCAGTACGGGGTGTAGCCGGAGAAGTGCTCGGGAGAACAACTTCTGGGGTGCCTGGTTGCGGAGAACAGTCGGGCGCCGTCTCACTGCAACCTCCCGAGGCCTCCGGAGTTTCGGCCTCGGGAGCCACGTGCTGCATCGCCTCAGCGACCGGCGTCCTAGAATCACGGGATCCTGAGGACGACGCCTCAGGAGCCCCAGGCGGCGTCCGCACATCAGCACTCGTGCCGCCAGCCTCTGGCGGCGCTCGTCCCCCTGCACCAACATTTGGGATGAGCTCGGAGCCAACGACGAAGAGGGGAACCACACTGGCAGGGTTCTCACAGGACCCCACCAGGCCGTCCGGATGCAGCCCCCACTCGTCAAAGGAAGGCATGCTCCCCGCGAATTCAGCCTTGTTCCCGCGTCGGTACAGCAAACAGTTCTTCCCAGGCAAGTCGTTCGGTGAAGGGACACCTGTCAGGACCTTAAGCACTATTTTCCGTGCCCCAAGGGGGAGCCCGGACTCCTGAAACCTCATGTGGTCCTGACTGCCGAGCAAGGTCCACATCGGGCGAGAATGGCGTTGAAGCGGAGCAACCCGGCACCTGATAAACTCCGTCACCACCATCGGCGCGGTCACGCTGCGGTCCTTCAGCATCCTTAGCCTGAGCCAGACAGGGGCAAGACAGGGGCTCGCGAGCCTCTCGTGGCCCCGGCCAGAGTGGGAAACGGCAGGTGCTGACGGGGCGTGGAGCAGAGGGCTGAGCACACCGGCGTCGACAAATACCCACCATGTCCGAAATTCGCTCGTGGATGGAGGAAGCTCGAAGTCGATCCCCACGCCAGCCGTCGCGTCCACGGCCTGGAAGCTCACACACCCCGAGATTTGCAGGGGATCAGTCAGATGCAACGAGAAGAAATGGCGGAGAAGGGCCACAGAAGGAGCGATGCCCACCATGGCTTCACACATGAAGGCAAAGACGGCGAGAAGAGTCACGGATTGGGGATTGAGATGCAGCATATGGATCTGGTAATGTTCAAGCACCGCATTGAAGAAGGCGGAGAAAGGGGGATCAAGCTTGCCCAAAGGGCATCAATGAAGATTGGGACCTCGGTGACCGCCCGAGCAATGCGAGCGCGAGACGCAGGCCAAGCTGCCGTCTCCCCCCACTCGTTGAAACTGGTGGCGAGCATGGAACGCACCTTGTCGATGGCCTCATCGTTGAGCACCAAGGATCGGCCGACTGCAGGCTCGGTGGCTGGAGGCGCACTTGGCGAAGACAGAGGCTTCTTCCCCTTGTCTGGTTGTTTCGGTGCCATGGCGATGAAGCAGGCGGAGTGCAGGTCAAATTGGAGAGGAAGAGCAGAGTCTCGAGGAAGCAGAAGGACTGTGGAAGCAAGGCGTGGGCGATGGGGGAATAACTGTGTAGGTTGCGAGGGCCGCATAGCCAGGCGGATTCAAAGGCAGCATGGGGAAGCAGAGACGCCCACGTCCAATCAACCGCCACACGTCAACCGAGGCCGCGGGCTTTTGGGGCCCACGGCGCTCCGTGCATGGCCCTTGGCTTCGCCTCGAAGCCAAGCCCAAGCGCACCTCGGGCCCGAGGGCTACTGTCGGCGTTCTAGGAACGGGGGTCCCCAGACTTGCCTGCATGCGGCCCACGGCGTGGCTGGGCTGGCAGGTCTGTACGACCCATCTTCATCGACAAGGCATTCAAGACCCTCGCGAGGGGCCAAGCCTCGCGAAGCGGACGACGCAAGACCTCCTCAGGAGTGGCCTCGCCAGGCAGGCTCACGAGGGGCGAAGAGATCAAGGCAAGGCAAACCTCGCGAGGTCCTCGTGACGTGAGCCATGACGATCGAGACCAGGTGGGAGCCAGGCGGGAGCCAGCACGCGCAGTGTCCTTGCTTCCTCTTTGGTGCCAAGGGGGCAAGCGCAGGCGCGGAATACCGAGGCATCAAGAAAAGGTTTCCATATTGGTGCAACGAGACCAAGACAAGAAGGATGGCAAGACGGAGGTCACCATGGAGCCCAAGACGGCGTCATCACCAGAGCCTTTGGCAGGCGAAGAACACTTTTGTTAGGATAAGCTGTACTAGCTGTCCCCCTTCTAGTTGGCCATTGTTGGCTTCCTTCCTGCTCAATATTTGGGGAGAGGACCAGGGCCTATATAAGTAGAGCTAGCCACCACAGTAGAGAGGATTGACCTGATCACAAATCGAGAGCGGATCCAAGATCATCTCACCCACACAAGTTTATGAAGCACAAGAACACCTCAACCTCAGGAGGCTGTTCTTCCCCTTGTATTGTTCATCATCAGCCCAAGAGGCAATCCACCACCACCACACTAGAGTAGGGTATTACACCACAACTGTGGCCCGAACCAATATAAATCTTGTGTCTTTCTGTGTTGTGAGTTCATCGAGTTCATCCGCGAGATCTTAGAGAGCTAGGGCGTGGATCGATAGGGAGAAAACCTTCGCGCGCACCCCAGTGTTTGAACCTCAAGGGTTTGCCAGAACCTGTGATCCGACAATGGCTTCCTCAGGAGTGGATGGAGAAGGCGAAGTGGATCCAATGTCCGGCTCCGCTGCCTGAAGAACCGGTCATCCCGCATTTAGCGAAGATGCTGGTGCCGGTGCCCTATAAAGCGCAGGAGAAGAAGGCCACAGGGAAAGCCACGCTTCGGACGTGACATCCAAAGACAATACCCGCTCCTTCACCGCCGAAGATGACGACGATGAGGAAGAGGAGGAGAACAACCCTCCCCCTGATGAGGGGAGGAAGAAGAGGGCGGCTTCCACAAATTTGGAGACGGAGGCGTCTAAGAAAGGGAAGAGCTCCCTTGCGGATAACTCTGCGTGGGACGTCGACAACAGTCTGGAGAGATGCCCCAGCACTAAGCCTCGGGCCGCATCGTAAGTGCTAAAACTCATATCCGCCCATAAACCGAGTCTTTCCTCTTTGTTGTATTGATATAATTAGTTATGCTATTACAGTCCAGCCCACGACAGCTCCCAGCGATCCTCATCACGAGGTTCGCCGGACTCAAAGGCGATGGCCAGCGATTCACTGCAGGCCGCTCTCTCCCCCAAGGCCAAGGACGATGTAGAGGTGTTGTCCCGAAGGACTGTTCCAGGTGGGGGGAGGCTCAGGAGGCGCCAGAAGGAGAAACCCCCGTCGCCGGACACCAGGGGGAATCAATCCCTATGGAGACTGGTGGGGAGGGCCGTATTCAGTTCGGCCCTCAGCCGGAGTCAATTTCGAAGAACGATGAGGCTCCGGAATCCGGCACGCAACCTTCTTCGAAAAAAGGGGGATGCCTATTCCGCCGATGACCCCTATCCAACCAGGGGCACCAGACAATCTGCTAGAAGCGCTGCGAGGCGCTTCCATTGTGGATGAGCACCATGTCCTTATGGGCACGGTAATTGAAAGGGTTCAGTCCACCAAGAGCGGACTAACCGAAGCCTGCAGCAGCCTGCTGACAGGTTTTGAGGTAAGCGACACAAAAAAGAGAAAATCCCAATGTAGACAGTAGCCCCTAAGACACTGTCTGGTGTTCGGAAAGAAAAAGGCGGACAGAGGATCAATATCCTATTGCGGGAAACTAACTAAATTTGTCAGGACCCCGATTCCAAATCACATCGATCTAGCCGGTAACACCTCATATCACTTTGCGGCCTCACGCACGGTATCCCCACGGGTGTCGCCTTACCCTGGCCCGGGACCGTTTGCACCTTTTGGCTCGCGTATATGATTGTGTCGCTAGCATCCATATGACAGAGAACCTGGGCCGACATGGCTAGTCGTGAACCCAAAGCGGCACTAACCTATGGGAACAGGCATACATGATTCACATCGAGCGTGTCGGTCATCAGCGTGTGAATCCGGGCTGTAGCACTGGGCTAACAGGACTCCGGGGAAGCCGGGCTGTAGCAGGCTAGGCAGGACTCCGGATGTCACCGCGTGACATTTCCCCGAAGGGACAGACACAGGAACGAAGTGAAGCACATGCCGGCCAGTCAAGTGTCCTGAGCAGTAGTGCTGGGCTAGCAGGACTCCGGTGAACCGGGATGAGCGGACTACTATGGCTCAAGGAAGCACTAGACTACATTTCCCCATAAGAGAGACTGCCAAGGATAAACAACTAGATTGTCGGATCCCACACATAGCAATACACGTCACACGTACGCATAACATGCAAGTATGTGTTGTACAACATGGTATCACAACATAACGCAAACTCATATAGATAAAGGCTCAGAAGAGCCACATAGCATAAATACAAACAGGGGTCACATGACCTATCATTCAGAGCATACAAGCAACAGAAGCATTACATGTCTGAGTATAGACAACTAGAAAAGAAAAAGGCTGAGAAGCCTGACTATCTACAAGACCCTCCCAAGGGTGCAAGATCGTAGCTGAGGTAGCAAGCTACTCGTCGAAGTCCAAGCGGAACTACTAGTAAGACCGAAATCTCCGCTGCAAAAACATAAATAAAGCAACGTGAGTACAAAGGTACTCAGCAAGACTTACATCAGATCCTAACATACATGTATTTGTATCAAGAAGACATTGTGGGGTTTAGTTGCAGCAAGCCAGCTTTGACTCAGTGGCTAACCTATTCTACGACTATGAGTAACTTCTTTGAGGTGAGGCAGCGCACACGAGTCCATAATCACCACATCAATACACTACTATGGATTCATCGCCGTCTCTCCACGAGAAGGCCATTCGTAGCACTCACACTTGTCTTGAGCATTTTAGAGTATCCACTTTAAGTTTTCTATGTACCACGTAAGCATCCAAGAAGTCCATAACCGAGGACACGGTTATTCGAATAGATCATGATAACCCTGCAGGGGTGTACTTCTTCACACACACTCTCACCACTTATCACCATCTACACGTCATGTATCTCGGCAACCTTCAAGCGGAAGCCTGGCGAGGGTGTCGGCCACGACCTGACTATCCACGCAAGACTCTAGTACAGGTTTATCGCCTATTTGGGTTCCACCCGCAAGGAGATCCGGCCGGGGTGTCGCTCACGGCCCTAAACGATGTGAGCAGGGTTCCCAAGCCCACCATCCGGGTGCCACTTGGTACATCGTGCCACCTGTGCCTAGTCTGTCCCGAGCCCACCCTGCTGGGTGCCACTCGGTAGAAAAATAGCACTACCTTCAAACACCGGAAACTATTTGCAACTCCTGGACAGAGTTCAAGGCGGTTAATAAGCCGAAAGAGCTTGGAGCGCCCGGAGCCCAATGTGTGGTAGTAGCTAGTCATTGGACAACTTACACAGAACTCAGTTCTTAAGGACGGTCCCAATGAGACAACGCACCATGTACTCCTACATGGCCTCTCACCGCTACCTTTACCAAATCGTGTTCACACGCTTAACTCTCAGCACCAGAACATATCATAACACTCCAATTCATTCCCGATGAATCAGACCTGACACAACTCTAAGCGATAGCAGGCATGGCATGGTAGGAACACAACATGGCTCAAACAACTCCTACACATGCTAGTGGGTTTAACTATTTACTGTGGCAATGACAGGTCATGCAGAGGAATGGGTTCAACTACCGCAGCATAAAGTAGCAGTTGAATCATTGTTGCTCTAATGCAATAAATGAGAGTAGGAGTGAGAGAGTAGGATTGTATCGGAATGAATAAGGGGGGTTGCTTGCCTGGTAGATCAACAGGGGGCACTGCTCCTCTGACAGGTACTCTCGAACACTCTCCGGAGCAGGACCTATCGAGAAGGAACGGTGACGAAAATCAAACACAAGCATATGCAACAATATGATGCATGAACATGGCATGAGTATGTGATGTTGTTTGAGTTAATGCATCTAGCATTTGTTTAGTTGAGGTCCATTTGAACCAAGGGTTCAAACGCAACTCCAAAATAAGCTCTTAAATATGCCATAAGTGTGTTTTCATATATACAACATGTATAGGTTGGTTTTTGTCATGCATGAAAATGGTACAGATGGATAGATTGAATTTTTCTGATCATTTTTCATATATAAAATATTTTAATCTAAGCTACAATTGAATTTCTATGAATTTTTGAAGTTTAGAACATTTTCTGGAATTTCCTGATTAATTTTAGACCAGAAAATGAAATATTGCGTCAGCATTGCGTCATGCTTGCGTCAGCAGGTCAACGGAGCTGACCAGGTCAAACCTGACGACCGGGTCCCACATGTCATTGGCTCATTGTTAACTGGGAGTTAATCTTGTGTTAACTGGGATTTGACATGTTGCGGGGCCCGCCTGTCAGTGTCTGTTAGAGAGGGATTAGTGGTGATTAGCGCCTAACTAAGCGACCACGTTAGCCCGCCAGAGTTCGGCCTGTGGCGACCTCAACTGCGGCGGAAACTCGCCGAAAAACAGCTACGGGGCTCGGTTTTGCGCGTGGTTTGCGTGTACGGATAGCTGAAGGTGCGCCGCATCCAACTGGGCGAGTGACAGTGGCTGGGGCGGCCTATACTCGCCGGAGACGAGCCCGCGGCGGCAACCGGAGTTCGGACCTTGGCGAAATGGCGTTGTGGAGCGCGGGCGAGTAAAGTGAAATGCTGGGCAGCCTCCTGGGGTCACCAGGAGGTCGGTGTGGTGCACGGACGCGACCCGTTCGAGCTCAGGCCACGGCGGCGACAAAACGGGCGGCGGCCGGAGTAGCACGGTCTAGGTGCTAGGGTGTCGGAACGGCAACGAGAAAGGAGGGGGAAGAACCGCGGGCTCACAGAGAGGGGGATGGTGCAGACAACAGGGTCGGGGAAGCGTTGGTTGCCGCGAATTCGACGGCGGTGATCCACGGCGGCCGTGCTCGAAGACGAGCGTGATGAGGACGCTACGGTGCATCCCGGCTTGCCTGGGTCAGTGGAGAAGATGAGGGCGACGTCGCAGAGCTCGTAGACACGTCAGAGGGACGAGGCGGAGATGGTGGCCGTGGCAGCAGCGATCGGCGGCGACGAGCTCGCTCGGATGCGAGGAAGAGGGATCCAGGAAAGGGGGTGAGAGCGAGGGGGAGTGAGATAGAGTCGAGGGGAGTGCGTGGCATCGTCGGGGACCTCCAGCAGCGAGCGGGGAAGCAGGAGGTGGCGGCGGTGCCCGTGCGCGCGTCGGGCACGTGTTGTGCATCCGACTGGCGGGAGAAGAAGACCTCCCTGCCGCTGGTGGGCTGGGCCGGCCAGATGGGCTGCCAGGTAAGGCCCAGGTACTTCTCTCCTTCTCTCTTATTTCTCTTTTCTATTTTCTAACATTTGTTTCTTCTTTTAAAATAATACTAATCTAATTTATTTAATTCTATCAAATTTTGTAGGGACCTAAGGAATTAATCCAAAACCCCTCACCAAAATTCAGAATAATTGGACAATATTTCATATATAATAAATATTAATCCAACGCAAATAATTACTGGATTAACTCCAAATGTCCAAAATAAGTATTTATGAGTTCCCTAAAATATTGGTTTGATTTTTACCTCTGACCAATATTTTCAGAGAGTAGCATGAACATTTTCTTGGACCTTTTTGGAGAAATTTTTATCTGGATTATTTCAAGAAATGATTCTGAGGGTTTCACAAATCCCCATTTAAAATTTGAATGGAATTTAAACATGATGCACAAATTGTTAGCTGGTCTAGGTCATACTAGAACTAGGGATGTGACAACTCGCCCCCACTCAGAATAATCTCATCCCGAGATTCAGGAGTCGGCGGAAAGAAAGTGGGGTACTCAAGTCGAAGACGATCTTCACGCTCCCAAGTAGCTTGTCTCTCGGAATGATGAGACCACTGAACCTTGAGAAACTTGATATTATGACATCGGGTGACACGCTCTGCTTGATCAAGGATGCAGACAGGGTACTCTCAATAAGTGAGGTTATCTTGGAGATCAAGCATTTCGTGGTCGACTCCGCGGATGGGATCTGAGAAGCAACGCCTGAGTTGAGAGACGTGGAAGACATCATGAACTCGAGAAAGATTTGGTGGTAGTTCCAACTGGTAGGCAACCTCTCCTCATTTAGCGAGAATGAGAAAGGGACCAATGTAACGAGGAGCCAACTTGCCCTTGATACCGAATTGATGGGTACCCTTCAAAGGGGTAACCCGAAGGTAAGCTTTGTCGCCAATTTCATAAGCCACTTCCTTATGACTACGGTCATACTGGCTGTTTTGATGAGATTGGGCTGTTTTCAAATTCTCACGAATGATGCGAACTTGCTCTTCTACCTCCTAGATCATATCCGGTCCAAAGACTTGTCTTTCACCGGTTTCTGACCAGTTCAAAGGTGTTCGACATCTTCGTCCATACAGAACCTCAAAAGGAGCTTTCTTGAGGCTGGATTGGTAGCTGTTGTTATAAGAAAACTCGGCGAAGGGAAGACACTTCTCCCAATCCATACCGAATGAGATAACACAAGCTCTAAGCATGTCCTCGAGAATTTGGTTGACCCTTTCCACCTGACCACTTGATTGAGGGTGGAAAGCGGTACTGAAGGAAAGATGGGTGCCCATGGCAGTTTGGAAACTCTCCCAGAAATGAGAAGTGAAAAGACTACCACGGTCTGAATTGATCTCTAATGGAACACCATGAAGTGACACTATTCGAGAAATATATAAGTCAGCGAGCTGACTAGCAGTGATACTCTCTCGAACAGGTAGGAAGTGAGCCACTTTGGAAAGGCGATCAATGACTAAGAAGATAGCATTATTCCCTCTCTTGGTCCTGGGAAAGCCGGTTATGAAGTCCATACCAACATTATCCCATTTCCACTCAGGAATAGCTAAAGGTTGAAGGGTGCCAGCAGGTCTCTGATGCTCTGCCTTCACGCGACGACAAACGTCATAGTTAGTAATAAATTGAGCAATTTCTCTCTTCATTATAGTCCACCAGAACCTCTGGCGTAGGTCCTAATACATTTTAGTACTACCGGGATGAATCGTGAGAGGAGATTCATGCGCCTCCTTAAGGATTAATTGTCGAAGATGTTGATTCTTGGGAACCACCAAGCGACTCTCAAAGAAAACAACACCACGATAATCTATAGAGAAACTACCACCAACTCCTTTGTTAATGTTTCTCTTGATCCGGGAAATTCCCGTATCCTACTTCTGAGCAGTGATGATCTGATCCACAAGAGTAGGTTTGACCACCAAGGTAGAAAGGAATCCATGAGGAGCAATGTGAAGGTTAAGTTTACATAATTCCTCATGGAGAAGTGGTTGGCCCTGCTGCAACATGAGATTGTTGCAATAGGACTTACGACTTAGCGCATCAGCCATGACATTCCCCTTGCCTGGGGTGTAGGTAATCCCTAAGTCGTGAGATCAACTCCAACCAACGTCTTTTCCTAAGGTTCAAATCTGGGTGAAGATATACTTGAGACTCTGGTGGTCGGTGTAAATCTCGCAACGTTTACCAAGAAGGTAATGTCGCCATGTCTTAAGTGCATAGACTACGGCCGCAAGCTCTAGATAATGTGTAGGATAATTCTCCTCATGTGGATGCAACTGTCGAGATGCATAGGCAATCACATGGCGATCTTGCATAAGAATGCAACCTAGTCCCTGTCGTGAGGCATCACAATAGATAACAAAGTCCTTAGTGAAGTCCGGTGGCACAAGTATGGGAGCAGAAGTCAGGCGTCTTTTCAGTTCCTGAAAATTGTGCTCACACTGTGGGGACCACTCAAACTTTTTATCTTTCTTGAGAAGTTCCGTGAGAGGTTTGGCCACTTTGAAGAAATTCTCAACGAAGCGGCGACAATAACTGGCTAGGCCAAGGAAACTCCTAACTTGCTTAACTGTTTTAGGCGGAGTCCAATCAAGAACAGCCTGAACTCTCTCGGGATTGACGGCAATGCCCTTACCAGATATGACGTGGCCTAGGTAGGTCACTTCTGGCAACCAAAATTCACACTTGGAGAACTTGGCATAAAGGCGGTGCTCTCTGAGTTTTTCTAGCACAAGTCTAAGATGTTCGGCATGCTCTTCCTCATTCTTCGAGTAAATAAGAATATCATCGAGGTAAACCATGACGAACTTATCTAAGTACTCCATGAAGATCGAGTTCATCAAGCAGGAGAATGTAGCTGGAGCATTGGTTAGACCAAAAGACATGACGGTGTACTCGTACTGGCCATAACGAGTGACAAAAGCCGTCTTAGGAATGTCCCCGTTTTTGATCTTGATTTGGTGGTAGCCTAACCTCAAATCCATCTTTGAAAAGACTGAGGATCCAGCGAGCTGATCATACAAATCGTTGATCCTGGGGAGCGGATACTTGTTCTTTATCGTGACCAAATTAACGGGAAGATAATCTACAACCATCCGGTCCGTACCATCCTTCTTCTTGACGAAGAGGACGGGGCAAGCCCAGGGAGAAGAACTAGGACGGATGAAACCCTTTTGCAAGGATTCATCAAGTTGTTTCTTCAGCTCAGCTAGTTCTAAGGGTGCCATCTTGTAAGGTCTCCTAGAGATTGGAGCGGTTCCTGGGATAAGATCTATGACAAATTCTACATCTCTGTCAGGTGGAATGCCTGGCAGTTCCTCTGGAAAGACATCCCAAAAGTCACGGACTACCAGGATATCTTCAAGGTCTGGAAGAGGGTTGGCATTAAGAGAATAGAGCTGGCGCTTTGCAACTCTGGTGGAGACAGTGACTATCTTGCCAGATGGATGTGTGAGCTGAACAGACCTGGTGTAACAATCAATCTTGGCATAATGAGCTTTCATCCAGTCCATACCCAAGATGATGTTAATATTTGTAGACTTTAGGGCTATAAGTGATGCAAGGAATACAAGTCTGTCGATAAGGATTTCATTACCATGGCTTACACTAGAAGTTTGCCATTTGGATCCAGGAGTTTGAATTACTAGTGGAGAGGGCATATCACAAAATGAGATGTTGTGCAAGTTAGCATAGCTTTCGGGAATTAAGGAGTGAGATGCCCCGGTATCAAATAAAACTGATGCTGGATGGCAATTGACAAGGAGTGTACCAAGAATGACATTCGGATCATCATGAGCGTCTTTAGCTGAGACGCGATGCACACATCCATGTTCAGTGGGAGCTGACTTGACACTAATCATCTTGCATGATGGCTTACCACGGCCAACAGACTTCTCAGGCTGGGGTGGAGCATAGTTGGTTTGAGAGCAGTCATGTGCATAGTGTCCTGGCTCTCCACATGTGAAACAAGTCCCTGAAGTAGGACATGGACCCGCATTGACAAGCGGTCTACCAATAGGTCTGGGTGGAGCATATGACTGAACTGGGTGAGGTGCCACACAAGATGGCCTTGGTGTATAACCGGGTGGAAGAGCGGAGTTCGGAACTCAAATCCGACGCTTCTGCGAAGTAGAACCGGAGGAAGAACCCAAATCATGGGTGTGCTTACGAGACTCCTCGTAAGTGAGCTGAGTTGTCTCTGCATTAATGGCCTTGTTCACAAGAGCCTGGAATGTATTGCAATGATGCAAGTGGAGATCACGACGCAACTTGGGGTTGAGACCCTTCCGGAACCTAGCCTGCTTCTTGGCGTCCGTGGACACCTTTTCTGAAGCATAGCGAGCGAGGTTCTCAAATTCTCTACTGTAAGCATCAACAGCCATCTCACCCTGGGTGAAACTACAAAACTCTTCTCTCTTGCGATCAATGAGGGCTTGAGGAATGTGATGTTCACGAAAGGCTTCAGTAAAATATCTCCAGGTAGGTATCTGGCCAGCTGGAAGCATAGCCTCATAGTTTTGCCACCAAATACTAGCAGGACCTTCCAGGTGATATGCAGCATAGGTGACCTTGTCACTTTCAGCTACGTTCGCAGAGCGCAGCTTGTGTGTGATACTATGTAGCCAGTCATCTGCATCGAGTGGTTCAATGGAATGATGGAAGGTAGGTGGTTTCAGACCAATGAAATCATAGATGGACGCTGACTCTTTGTGCTGATGGGAGGTGTTCTCCTCAATACGTGATAACAAGCGGTTAGACTCTCGCTAGTTCTTCTCCATCTCTAACATGAACTCTGCCAATGAAGACTGGTCGGGAGGATCCTCATCCCTACCATCTCTGTGGTTCCGGATACAAGCAACAGAACTTCAGTTAACCGGCAACATCCTGAAGAACCAACCAAGGAAACAAGGATGGATTCCGCATCATCATAAGGTTGTAGAATATAGTACGAGAAAAAAATACTATCTCTTGAACTCCTAGGACAATTCCGGCAGCATAACGGCAGTAAAATGCTCGAAATGAGACATTCTGCAAAAGATGGGGTAGCACCAAACTCAACATCATTACTCAAGGTTCTGAGATATTACTAAACAGGCTACACCGGAGGTACTCACACTGGGATATGACTCAGATCAACCAAACCTTAGAGACTACGGAGTAGTAACACGTGATCCTGATAGACGGAAGAGAAAGCCTAGTTCCTTAACCCCGTAGGAAAGATAGGATGACTCAGCTCAGAAGGCATGAGGCATAAGGAGTAAAAAGAGCCTTACGTTCCCTTCCACAATCAATTCCCCTATATAGCTAAAGAATTTCTAGACCCAACTTCGACCAGGTTGGCTTGGCAATCCTACAGGCAGTCAGGCTTTGATACCAAAGCTGTTGGGACCTCGATTCCAAATCACATCGATCTAGCCGGTAACACCTCATATCACTTTGCGGCCTCACGCACGGTATCCCCACGGGTGTCGCCTTACCCTGGCCCGGGACCGTTTGCGCCTTTTGGCTCGCGTATATGATTGTGTCGCTAGCATCCATATGACAGAGAACCTAGGCCGACATGGCTAGTCGTGAACCCAAAGCGGCACTAACCTATGGGAACAGGCATACATGATTCACATCGAGCGTGTCGGTCGGCAGCGTGTGAATCCGGGCTGTAGCACTGGGCTAACAGGACTCTGGGGAAGCTGGGCTATAGCAGGCTAGGCAGGACTCCGGATGTCACCGCGTGACATTTCCCCGAAGGGACAGACACAGGAACGAAGTGAAGCACATGCCGGCCAGTCAAGTGTCCTGAGCAGTAGTGCTGGGCTAGCAGGACTCTCATGAACCGGGATGTAGCGGACTACTATGGCTCAAGGAAGCACTAGACTACATTTCCCCATAAGAGAGACTGCCAAGGATAAACAACTAGATTGTCGGATCCCACACATAGCAATACATGTCACACGTACGCATAACATGCAAGTATGTGTTGTACAACATGGTATCACAACATAACGCAAACTCATATAGATAAAGGCTCAGAAGAGCCACATAGCATAAATACAAACAGGGGTCATATGACCCATCATTCAGAGCATACAAGCAACGGAAGCATTACATGTCTGAGTACAGACAGCTAGAAAAGAAAAAGGCTGAGAAGCCTGACTATCTACAAGACCCTCCCAAGGGTGCAAGATCGTAGCTGAGGTAGCAAGCTACTCGTCAAAGTCCAAGCGAAACTACTCGTAAGACCGAAGTCTCCGCTGCAAAAACATAAATAAAGCAACATGAGTACAAAGGTACTCAGCAAGACTTACATCAGATCCTAACATACATGTATTTGTATCAAGAAGACATTGTGGGGTTTAGTTGCAGCAAGCCAGCTTTGACTCAGTGGCTAACCTATTCTACGACTACGAGTAACTTCTTTGAGGTGAGGCAGCACACACGAGTCCACTAATCACCACATCAATACACTACTATGGATTCATCCCCGTCTCTCCACGAGAAGGCCATCTGTAGCACTCACACTTGTCTTGAGCATTTTAGAGTATCCACTTTAAGTTTTCTATGTACCACGTAAGCATCCAAGAAGTCCATAACCGAGGACACGGCTATTCGAATAGATCATGATAACCCTGCAGGGGTGTACTTCTTCACACACGCTCTCACCACTTATCACCATGTACACGTCATGTATCTCGGCAACCTTCAAGCGGAAGCCTGGCGAGGGTGTCAGCCACGACCTGACTATCCACGCAAGACTCTAGTACAGGTATCGCCTATTTGGGTTCCACCCGCAAGGAGATCCGGCCGGGGTGTCGCTCACGGCCCCAAACGATGTGAGCAGGGTTCCCAAGCCCACCATCCGGGTGCCACTTGGTACACCGTGCCACCTGTGCCTAGTCTGTCCCGAGCCCACCCTGCTGGGTGCCACTCGGTAGAAAAATAGCACTACCTACAAACACCAGAAACTATGTGCAACTCCTGGACAGAGTTCAAGGCGGTTAATAAGCCAAGAGAGCTTGGAGCGCCCAGAGCCCAATGTGTGGTAGTAGCTATTCATTGGACAACTTACATAGAACTCAGTTCTTAAGGACGGTCCCAATGAGACAACCCACCATGTACTCCTACATGGCCTCTCACCGCTACCTTTACCAAATCGTGTTCACACGCTTAACTCTCAGCACCAGAACATATCATAACACTCCAATTCATTCCCGATGAATCAAACCTGACACAAATCTAAGCGATAGCAGGCATGGCATGGTAGGAACACAACATGGCTCAAACAACTCCTACACATGCTAGTGGGTTTAACTATTTACTGTGGCAATGACAGGTCATGCAGAGGAATGGGTTCAACTACCGCAGCATAAAGTAGCAGTTGAATCGTTGTTGCTCTAATGCAATAAATGAGAGCAGAAGCGAGAGAGTGGGATTGTATCGGAATGAACAAGGGGGGTTGCTTTCCTGGTAGATCAATAGGGGGCACTGCTCCTCTGACAGGTACTCTCAAACACTCTCCGGAGCAGGACCTATCGAGAAGGAATGGTGACGGAAATCAAACACAAGCATATGCAACAATATGATGCATGAACATGGCATGAGTATGTGATGTTGTTTGAGTTAATGCATCTAGCATTTATTTAGTTGAGGTCCATTTGAACCAAGGGTTCAAATGCAACTCCAAAATAAGCTCTTAAATATGCCATAAGTGTGTTTTCATATATACAGCATGTATAGGTTGGTTTGTCATGCATTAAAATGGTATAGATGGATAGATTGAATTTTTCTGATCATTTTTCATATATAAAATATTTCAATCTGAGCTACGGTTGAATTTCTATGAATTTTTGAAGTTTAGAACATTTTCTGGAATTTCCTGATTAATTTTAGACCAGAAAATGAAATATTGCGTCAGCATTGCGTCATGCCTGCGTCGGCAGGTCAACGGAGCTGACCAGGTCAAACCTGAGGACCGGGTCCCACATGTCATTGGCTCATTGTTAACTGGGAGTTAATCCCGTGTTGACTGGGATTTGACCTGTTGCGGGGCCCGCCTGTCAGTGTCTGTTAGAGAGGGATTAGTGGTGATTAGCGCCTAACTAAGCGACCACGTCAGCCCGCCGGAGTTCGGCCGGCGGCAACCTCAACTGCGGCGGAAACTCGTTGGAAAATAGCTACGGGGCTCGGTTTTGCGCGTGGTTTGCGTCTACGGATAGCTGAAGGTGCGCCGCATCCAATTGGGCGAGCGACAGTGGCTGGGGCGGCCTATACTCGCCAGAGACAAGCCCGCGGCGGCGGCCGGAGTTCGTACCTTGGCGAAATGGCGTTGTGGAGCGCGGGCGAGTAAAGTGAAACGCTGGGCAGCCTCCTGGGGTCACCAGGAGCTCAGTGCGGTGCACGGACGCGACCCGTTCGAGCTCAGGCCACGGCGGTGACAAAATGGGCGGCGGCCGGAGCTTGGCTAGCACGGTCTAGGTGCTAGGGTGTCGGAACAACAACGAGAAAGGAGGGGGAAGAACCGCGGGCTCACAGAGAGGGGGATGGTGCAGACAGCAGGGTCAGGGAAGCGTTGGTTGCCGCTAATTCGACGGCGGCGATCCATGGCGGCCGAGGCCAAAGACGAGCGTGATGAGGACTCTACGGTGCGTCTCGGCTTTCCTGGGTCGATGGAGAAGACGAGGACGACGTCGCAGAGCTCGTAGACACGTCAGAGGGACGAGGCGGAGACGGTGGTCGCGGCAGCAGCGATCGGCGGCGACAAGCTCGCTCGGATGCGAGGAAGAGGGATCCAGGAAAGGGGGTGAGAGCGAGGGGGAGTGAGAGAGAGTCTAGGGGAGTGCATGGTGTCGTCGGGGGCCTCCAGCAGCGAGCGGGGAAGCAGGAGGTGGTGGCGGTGGCCGTGCACGCGTCGGGCACGCGCTATGCATCCGACTGGCGGGAGGAAGAAGACCTCCCTGCCCCTGGTGGGCTGGGCCGGCCAGATGGGCTGCCAGGTAAGGCCCAGGTACTTCTCTCCTTCTCTCTTATTTCTCTTTTCTATTTTCTGGCATTTTTTTCTACTTTTAAAATAATACTAAACTAATTTATTTAATTCTGTCAAATTTTGCGGGGACCTAAGGAATTAATCCAAAACCCCTCACCAAAATTCAGAATAATTGGACAATATTTCATATATATATATAAATATTAATCCAACGCAAATAATTACTGGATTAACTCCAAATGTCCAAAATAAATATTTATGAGTTCCCTAAAATATTGGTTTGATTTTTACCTCTGACCAATATTTTCAAAGAGTAGCATGAACATTTTCTTGGACCTTTTTGGAGAAATTTTTATCTGGATTATTTCCAGAAATGATTCTGAGGGTTTCACAAATCCCCATTTAAAATTTGAATGGAATTTAAACATGATGCACAAATGGCTAGCTGGTCTAGGTCATACCAGAACTAGGGATGTGACATAAAATTTCTGAAATGTAAAGACAGGCGTCGCTGTTGGCTGCAGCCTCGCATACTACCGAAATCTCAGGACTGAAGCAGAAACTGGCGGAGGCTGAGGAGGAGCTAGGCCAGGTGAAGAGGCAGCTCCAGGAAAAACAAGGTAAGTAATAACCTGTGATACGTCTCCAATGTATCTATAATTTTTTATTGTTCCATGCTATATTATATCCTGTTTTGGACATTATTGGGCTTTATTATACACTTTTATATTATTTTTGGGACTAACCTATCAAGCTAGAGCCCAGTGCCAATTTCTGTTTTTTTTCCTTGTTTTAGAGTATCGCAGAAAAGGAAAATCAAACGGAGTCCAATTGACCTCAAACTTCACGGAACTTATTTTTGGACCAGAAGAAGCCCACGGAGTATCGGAGATGGACCAGAAGAGTCCCGGGCTGCCCACGAGGGTGGGGGCGCGCCCACCCCCTGGCCCCCCTGCCTCGTGGACAGCCCGGAGATCCACCAACGTACTTCTTCCTCCTATATATATCCATATACCCTAAAAACTTCTGGGAACAGAATAGATCAGGAGTTCCGCCGCCAGAAGCCTCCGTAGCCACCGAAAACCAATCTGGACCTGTTCCGGCACCCTGCCAGAGGGGGGAATCCCTCTCCGGTGGCCATCTTCATCATCCCGGCGCTCTCCATGACGAGGAGGGAGTAGTCCACCCTCGGGGCTGAGGGTTTGTACCAGTACCTATGTGTTTGATCTCTCTCTCTCTCTCTCTCTCAATCTCTCGTGTTCTTCAGGTGGTACGATCTTGATGTATCGCGAGCTTTGCTATTATAGTTGGATCTTATGATGTTTATCCCCCTGTACTCTCTTGTAATGGATAGATTTCTCCCTTTGAAGTTATCTTATCAGATTGAGTCTTTAAGGACTTGAGAACACTTGATGTATGTCTTGCCGTGCTTATCTGTGGTGACAATGGGATATCACGTGATCCACTTGATGTATGTTTTGGTGATCAACTTGCGGGTTCCGCCCATGAACCTATGCATAGGGGTTGGCACACATTTTCTTCTTAACTCTCTGGTAGAATCTTTGGGGCACTCTTTGAAGTTCTTTGTGTTGGTTTGAATAGATGAATCTGAGATTTTGTGATGCATATCATATAATCATACCCACAGATACTTGAGGTGACATTGGAGTATCTAGGTGACATTAGGGTTTTGGTTGATTTGTGTCTTAAGGTGTTATTCTAGTACGAACTCTAGGATAGATTGAACAGAAAGAATAGCTTCGTGTTATTTTACTACGGACTCTTGAATAGATATATCAGAAAGGATAACTTTGAGGTTGTTTCGTACCCTACCATAATCTCTTTGTTTTTTCTCTGCTATTAGTGACTTTGGAGTGACTCTTTGTTGCATGTTGAGGGATAGTTATATGATCCAATTATGTTATTATTGTAGAGAGAACTTGCACTAGTGAAAGTATGAACCCTATGCCTTGTTTCAATGCATTGAAATACCGTTTGTGCTCACTTTTATCATTAGTTACCTTGCTGTTTTTATATTTTCAGATTACAAAAACCTTTATCTACCATCCATATACCACTTGTATCACCATCTCTTCACCGAACCAGTGCACCTATACAATTTACCATTGTATTGGGTGTGTTGGGGACACAAGAGACTCTTTGTTATTTGGTTGCAGGGTTGCTTGAGAGAGACCATCTTCATCCTACGCCTCCTACGGATTGATAAACCTTAGGTCATCCACTTGAGGGAAATTTGCTACTGTCCTACAAACCTCTGCACTTGGAGGCCCAACAACGTCTACAAGAAGAAGGTTGTGTAGTAGACATCAAGCTCTTTTCTGGCGCCGTTGCCGGGGAGGTTAGCGCTTGAAGGTATATCTTTAGATCTTGCAATCAAATCTTTTTGTTTCTTGTTTAGCACTAGTTTAGTTTATAAAAGAAAACTACAAAAAATATGGAATTGAGTTTGCCTCATACGCTTCATCTTTTTAATATCTTTCGTGAGTATGATGGAAAGGAAAATTGTGCCAAAGTGTTAGAAGAAGAATGCATTAAAATGTTTGGCACTAAATCTTTGAATGATGAGCATGATTGCAATGTTATTAGTATGAACTCTTTGAATATCCATAGTACTAATGATGGTTGCACTAGTCATGATGAGAATGTCTCTTATAAGCATGTCGATTTTTGTGGAGTGCATAGAGTTTGTAAGTACACACCAATTAGGGAAGATAGATTTTGCAGGAGGCATAAGTACTTACAAACTAAATGGTTGCAAGAAAGGCTAGATGTTTGTGCTGAAAATTTAAATTTTCTTAGCCGTACTTGTGAACTTTGCAATGAACGTGGTCATTTAACCATCCGATGCAAATTGTTTCATGATCTAATCATTTCCAAAAATTGTGATGACTTGATTTCCCTTGCACATCATAATGAACTTAGTTTGCTTATGGGTTATGAAGAAATGAAACGTATAACTAACTATCTTCCAGTATTTGCCCGTGATAAACTTCTTGATTTTGATCTAGAGGAAATTTATATGTATTGTGTGGTGAATTGTATTGAAAATCCTTATATTGCCAATTACATAAAGAAAATAAAATAAATAGAAGATTAAGAGAATAGTAATGAAAGGGAAGATACTTCCCAATATCCTCCTATTTTTTCTTATGACGAATCAGGTAACGAGGAGGAGCCTTCTATTCGACCAAACTCATTAATAAGGAGCTCCAAAAAGAGGGTTGAACCCACACATGATGTGAAGAAGAAAAAGAAAAGATGGAGAAGCAAAGGTAGAAAGGTATCTCTCCCAAATAATGTTGCTCCTATTACTCATTGTGATGATGATAATTGCTATACTATTGGTGCTATCAATACTATTAATGATGAGAGTGATTATGCTTATGATATGAAAAGGCCCAAGCTTGGGGATGCTACGTTTGATGAGAATGACATTTTTGAGAATATATTTGCTGCAATTAATGTTTGTCCCAAGCTTTAGGATGCTACGTTTAAAGAAGATGATATTTTTAGTCTCCCAAGTTTTGATATGCAAATTTATAATGATGATAGCATGCCTCCTACTTATGATGATTATATTGATGAAAGTGGGTTTGGAAGAGTGTCAACTTTAGGAAGTAATGATCCCACTATTTTGGAGGATGTTGAATCTTATTATGATAATTATGAAAGTGGATTTGGAGAGGTCATGACTTTATTTACTGATGATTCCACTATCTTGGAAGAGGTTTCAATTGATTATGATGAGAACAAAGTTGCTACTTATGACAATTACTGTGATGATACATATGCTATAAAAAGTAGTGATGATTATATTTATAAAATTTGTCATGATTATTATTACCCTTTTTCTGAACATTACTCTTTTAATGTGGAAACAATTTATAGTATTCGAGTTTCTTATGATACTCCCACTATTCCGAATGAGAAGAATTTTGCTTATGTGGAGAGTGGTAAATTTTCTATGCTTGTAGATCATGATAAGAATGCTCTATGTGATGGTTATATTGTTGAATTCATTCATGATGCTACTGAAAATTATTATGAGGGGGGAATATATGCTTGTAGGAATTGCAATAATACCAAGTTTCCTCTCTATGTGCTTAAAAGTTTTAAAGTTATGCTTGTTTTGCCTCCCTATGCTAGTTGATTATTGCTCCCATAAATTGTTTGCTCACAAAATTCCTATGCATAGGAAGAGGTTTAGACTTAAATGTGCTAGTCATATTCTTCATGATGCTCTCTTTATGTTTCAATTCTTATCCTTTATGTGAGCATCGTTGAAATCATCATGCCTAGTTAGGGGCGTTAAACGTTAGCGCTTGTTGGGAGGCAACCCAATTTTATTTTTGTTAATTGCCTTTTGTTAATGTTTAGTAATAAATAAATTATATAGCCTCTGTTTTGGTTGTGTTTTTTGGTTTAATTAGTCTTTGTGCCAAGTAGAACCGTTGGGAAGACTTGGGGAAAGTCTTTTTGATCTTGCTGTAAAAAACAGAAACTTTAGCGCTTACGAGAATTGTTGCCAATTTTATTTGGAAAGTGATATTTAGTTAATTCTTTTTGAATATGATTAATAGATAAATTCCTCACGTCCAGTAATTTATTTTAGAATTTTTGGGGTTCCAGAAGTTTGCTTTAGTCATAGATTACTACAAACTGTTATGTTTTTGACAGATTCTGTTTTTCGTGTGTTGTTTGCTTATTTTGAAGAATCTATGGCTAGTAAAATCGTTTATAAACCATAGAGAAGTTGGAATACAGTAGGTTTAACACCAATATAAATAAATAATGAGTTCATTACAGTACCTTGAAGTGGTGTTTTGTTTTCTTTCGCTAACGGAGCTCACGAGATTTTCTACTTTTAAGTTTTGTGTTGTGAAGTTTTCAAGTTTTGGGTGAAAGATTTGATGGATTATGGAACAAGGAGTGGCAAGAGCCTAAGCTTGGGGATGCCCATGGAACCCCAAGATAATCTAAGGACACCTAAAATCCCAAGCTTGGGGATGCCCCGGAAGGCATCCCCTCTTTCGTCTACTTCCATCGGTAACTTTACTTGGAGCTATATTTTTATTTACCACATGATATGTGTTTTGCTTGGAGCGTCTTGTATTATTTGAGTCTTTATTTGTTAGTTTTCCACAATCATCCTTGCTGTACACACCTTTTGAGAGAGAGACACATGATTCGGAAATTGTTAGAATACTCTATGTGCTTCACTTATATCTTTTGAGTTATATAGTTTTTGCTCTAGTGCTTCACTTATATCTTTTAGGGCACGGTGGTGCATTTGTTTTATAGAAACTATTGTTATCTCATGCTTCACTTAGATTATTTTGAGAGTCCTACAAAACAGCGTGGTAATTTGCTTTAATTATGTTAGGTATTCAAGATTAATAAAAAAATTCTTATGAGTGTGGTGAATACTATGAGAAGTTTGATACTTGATAATTGTTTTGAGATATGGAGATGGTGATATTAGAGTCGTGCTAGTTGAGTAGTTGTGAATCTGAGAAATGCTTGTGTTGAAGTTTGTGATTCCCGTAGCATGCACGTATGGTGAACCGTTATGTGAAGAAGTTGGAGCATGATTTATTTGTTGATTGTCTTCCTTATGAGTGGCGGTCGGGGATGAGCGTTGGTCTTTTCCTACCAATCTATCCCCCTAGGATCATGCGCATAGTACTTTGCTTCGGTAAACCCAACTATTGACCAAAGACATGATTCGGAGCCAATGCATATAATGCTAAATTTGGGGTGCCGAACTATACTTATAAAAAGTGTTCGGACTTTTGTTGCCGTAATGTGGGGTGCTATGAAGCCCCTGGCAAACATGAAACGTACCAAAGTGTACGGGTGCTACCTGATAGGGTTAGCCACAGGGGAGCTGAGAGAAAAAAGAGAAAGAAAACGGAAAAGGTGCAAAGGTAAAAGTTGGGGTCCTAAAGCTCCAGCCGCAAACTGTTCTCATTGTAATTTAATTAGTACGTCAAGGCGCATTGATATAGGTAGTCGATAAGCAACAGGCTATTTGACATGCCGAAACCAAGGGAGAGCTGCATGTGGGTCCTGAAAAGCAGGTAGAGTTATCGTTAACAGAATCACCTAAAAAGTCCCTCATATGTCTGTGTTTCTCGCCGTCTTGGTGTGTTTATCCTTCAAGAGGACCGATGACCAGATTACCAGATGGGGCCTGTGGGATTAAGACCTGAAAAGGAAACAAGTAAAAGTGAAAGTATGTGTGTATCCGATGTCGGTTGAGCCATACTATGGACCACAAGCTAGCTATGACTCCGTCGATGCCCATGGGATTTTGAGTGTGTAGTTATGTACGCGCGGTACGAATGCCACCACTTGATCGGGACTGAGGCAGAGGCTGGATTGCTAGTCAAGCTCCTGACGAGCCGAGCTCTCCTTCTACAAAGTAGTTCAGACCCTCTTAACGGTGTCCGTGGGCTCGGCAGCCGAATTAAGGTTCTGCTTGAGAAGGCCGCGCTATACTTCTTCTGCTAAGGCAGCTATGTGCTCTTCTGTACGGAGGGAGCATTCCGTATTTCCATTGACCGTTATGACGCCGCGTGGACCGGGCATCTTGAGCTTGAGATAAGCATAGTGTGGTACTGCGTTGAATCGAGCAAACGCAGTTCATTCGAGCAGTGCGTGATAGCCGTTGCGGAAGGGGACGATATCGAAGATTAACTCCTTGCTTCGAAAGTTGTCCGTAGATCCAAAGACAACCTCTAATGTGATTGAGCCCGTATAGCGGGCCTCTACACCTGGTATGACTCCTTTGAAGGTAGTCCTGGTGGACTTGATCCGTGATGGGTTAATGCCCATTTTTCGTGTTGTATCCTGATAGAGCAGATTGAGGCTGCTACCTCCGTCCATAAGGACGCGAGTCAGGTGGAACCCATCAATTATTGGGTCTAGGACCAGTGCGGCTGAGCCACCGTGACGGATACTGGTCGGATGATCCCGGTGATCAAAAGTGATCGTGCATGATGACGATGGATTAAATTTTGGGGCGACTGTCTCTATCGCATAGGCGTCCCTGAGCGCACGCTTGCGCTCCCTCTTGGGGATGTGGGTAGCGTATATCATGTTCACCGTTTTGACCTGAGGGGAAACTTCTTCTGTCCCCCTGTGTTCGGTTGCCGGGGCTCTTCGTCATCGTCCTCGCTTTGCGATCCCTTTTCCCTATTCTCGACGTTTAATTTGCCGGCCTGTTTAAAAACCCAGCAATCTCTATTTGTATGATTGGGTGGTTTGTCCGGGGTGCCATGAATCTGGCACGGACGATCAAGTATGTGGTCCAAACTGGATGGGCTTGAATTGTTCTTTTGGAATGGCTTCTTTCGGTGACTAGACTTAGAGCCACTGAATCCGGCATTGACCGTTGAGGGAGTCCTGGATTAGGGGGTCTCCGGACAGCTGGACTATATCCTTTGGCCGGACTGTTGGACTATGAAGATACAAGATTCAAGACTTCGTCATGTGTCCGGGTGGGACTCTACTTGGCGTGGAAGGCAAGCTAGGCAATATGGATATGTATATCTCCTCCTTTGTAACCAACCTTGTGTAACCCTAGCCCCCTCCGGTGTCTATATAAATCGCAGGGTTTTAGTCCGTAGGACAACAGACAATGATACCATAGGCTAGCTTCTAGGGTTTAGCCTCTCCGATCTCGTGGTAGATCAACTCTTGTACTACTCATATTATCAAGAATAATCAAGCAGGATGTAGGGTTTTACCTCCATCAAGAGGGCCCGAACCTGGGTAAAACATCGTGTCCCGTGCCTCCTGTTACCATCCGCCTTAGACGCACAGTTCAGGACCCCCTACCCGAGATCCGCCGGTTTTGACACCGACATTGGTGCTTTCATTGAGAGTTCCTCTGTGTCGTCGCCATTAGGCTTGATGGCTCCTTCGATCATCGATAGCGATGCAGTCCAGGGTGAGACTCCCGGACAGATCTTTGTATTCGGCGGCTTCGCACTGCGGGCCAACTCGCTTGGCCATATGGAGCAGATCGAGAGTTACGCCCCTGGCCACCAGGTCCAGTTTGGAAGCTTAAACTACACGGCCGATATCCGCGGAGACTTGATCTTCGACGGATTCGAGCCCCTGCTTAGTGCGCCACATGGTCACGATGAGCATGATTTAGCTCTGCCATCACACAGTGTCCAGGAGATCGCGCTGACAACCGCTCCGACCCTCAATCCGGAACCAGTTGCGCCATTCATGGACGGGTGGATAGACCCCGCCACGGAGGCCGCATCCTCAGCGGTGATCGAGCCAAATATCGACCTTACCCTTCACGAGAGCCATGATGCCACACTGCCGGATCCTTCCCCGGCCACGGACTCCGAACCGCCTGCGCCCGCACCTATCGAATCCGATTGGGCGCCGATCATGGAGTTTACCTCCGTGGATATCTTTTAGCACTCGCCCTTCGGTGACATACTAAACTCATTAAGGTCTCTCTCCATGTCAGGAGAGTCCTGGCCGAACTACGTCCGACAGAATTGGGGTGCGGATGACGAAGAAATTCGCCGCCCACCCACCACCCACTTAGTAGCCACTATCGACGATTTGACCGACATGCTCAACCTCGACTCTGAAGACATCGACGGTATGGACGACCATGCAAGAGACAAACAGGAACTACTGCCCACGGGGCACTGGATGCCCACTTCATCATATGATGTATACATGGTGGACACACCCAAAGAAAGCGACGACGAGGAATGGAAGGGCACAACGAAGGGTTGTTCCCTCGAGAAGCAGTCAAAGCGGCGGCGTAAGCGCCGCTCCAAATCCCGCCTCGGCAGAAACAACGGTCATATAGACCCAGCGATAGAGCAGGGTGAACCATCGCCCGACCAGGGCAACACGGAGAATCAAACCAAACAACCCGACTCCGTCGAAGATAACAGTCCGGACGACATCACACCGGACAGGCGCCTGGAGCAACAGAATGCCCATCAAAGGCTTGTTGCCACTGCGATGAGTCTGAAAAAGCAGAAGCAAAGGCTCAGGGCTGCGCAAGACACACTCAGAATCAGATGGAGTGAAGTACTCAACACTGCAGCGAAGTACGGCGGTAATTGCCACACCAAGAGCTACCCGAGGCGAAAGTTGCTACCCGAATTCGACGAGGAGGCCTTAGATCCCCCGCAACTAGAAAACAAAACGGCCATCCGGTCGGAGAGACGACCTCGTGGCCAATATAGAGCGGCAAACGACGCCGCACATAAGCCAGTACGCGATCCACGCGAGGGCTCCATCAAAAGGACGGCGCAACCAGATCCATATACGGGCCACGCAAGCGCGCTCCAGTATGCAATACAACACAACAAACATCCGAACACCACGGTACACCCAAATACAGGGGTGCCGCACACCCCCTATGTTTCACCGATGATGTGCTAGACCATGAATTTCCAGAGGGATTCAAACCCGTAAACATAGAGGCGTACGATGGAACAACAGACCCTGGGGTCTGGATTGAGGACTATATCCTCCATATCCACATGGCTCAGGGAGACGATCTTCACGCCATCAAGTACTTACCCCTCAAGCTCAAAGGGCCAGCTCGGCACTGGCTTAAAAGCCTCCCCGAAAACTCCATTGGAAGCTGGGAAGAGCTCGAAGATGCCTTTCGAGCAAATTTTCAAGGGACCTATGTCCGACCACTGGATGCATACGATTTAAGTCATATAACTCAACAGCCCGGAGAGTCAGTCCGAAAGCTTTGGAACAGGTTCCTCACTAAGAAGAACCAAATAGTAGACTGTCCGGACGCCGAAGCCTTAGCAGCTTTCAAGCATAGCGTTTGAGACGAGTGGCTCGCCAGACACCTCGGCCAAGAAAAGCCGAGAACAATGGCAGCATTAACAAACCTCATGACCCGCTTTTGCGCAGGCGAGGACAGCTGGTTAGCCCGATGCAGCACCAGCGACCCAAGTACATCCGAAGTCAGGGACGGAAACGAGAAATCACGACACAGCAAAAACAAGCGCCGGAATAAAGAAGACAGCCTGAAGAGCACGGCGGTAAACGCCGGATTTAGAAGCTCTCGGCCAGGTCAGCAAAAGCCGCCCTCCAAAGGCAACAGAGACGAACTATCCAGCCTAAACAAGATTCTGGACCAAATATGTCAGATCCATAGTACCCCCGACAAACCTGCAAATCATACCCATAGAGAATGTTGGGTCTTCAATCAGTCAGGCAAGCTCAACGCCGAACATAAGGGGCAGGATTCACCAAGTGAAGGCGAGGACGAGCCTCGCAAGCAAAGCACTGGGGAACAGAAGAAATTCCCACCAGAAGTCAAAACAGTCAACTTGTTACACGTAATAAAGGGGAGAAACAAACAGGCACTCCCAGAGACACATGCCCCAGGGCCTATCACCGAGGAATTCTGCTACTGGTCGTCTCAACCAATCACTTTTGACCATCGGGATTACTCAGCAAGTGTCCAGCGTGCAGGATGGGCTGCCTTGGTATTAGACCCAATAATTGACAGATACCACTTCACATGAGTTCTGATGGACGGCGGCAGCAGTTTAAACCTGATATATCAGGACACAATAAGCAACATGGGGATAGACCCAGCAAAAATTAGCCATAGCAATACTACCTTTAAAGGAGTAACGGCAGGCCCAGAAGCCCATTGCACGGGCTCCCTGCTACTAGAGGTTATATTCGGCTTTCCCGATAACTTCCGCAGCGAAAAGTTAACCTTCCACATCGCTCCGTTCCAAAGTGGCTATCAAGCTCTACTCGAACGTGAAGCTTTCGCTCGCTTTAACGCAATACCGCATTACGCTTCTCTTATGCTTAAGATGCCCGGTTGTCACATCCCTAGTTCTGGCCTGACCTATGCTTGCTTCCATCTGTGCATCATGTTTAAATTTTTGAAACTTGAGCTGAGGAATTTTGGAAGCCTCAAAAACTTAAATAAAAGAAGGGCAAAAACCCTAAAATCTCATTCATTGTTCCAAAATGCTCTTCTTAGATGTTTAATATTTTTGGCAAGGGTTTTGATCCAAACCAAAAATAATGAACATTTTAAAAGGATTTATTTTTGGGACTTTGAATTTAAATCATTAGCTATTTGAATTTGAATTATATTCATATAATTAGAATATAATTTCAAATACCCCTGAAATATTTTATGAGCTTTTGGAAAAGTCCATCTAGCGAAATAAAAATATTCAGAGGAGTTTTTGGCATTGTTTGAATTATTTTAAATTCAAAACAGTGGCAAAACGAAATTAAATAAAACAAAACAGAAGAAAAAAATAAAAAAGAGCAGAAGACCTACCTGTTGCTCACCTGGTAGCCCAGCCGGCCCAGCTCCTCCAGCGGCCCAGCCCACCGCCGCTTTTTCCCCTGTCGTCTTCCTCCCCTCGCACCGAAGCAGCTCAGTGGCGAGCGCCGACGCCGCCCCGGCCACCTCCTGCTTCCCCGGCCCTCCTAGCAACGCCACGACGACGCCCCGTGTCCCCTCTCTCCTTTCCCTCACCCGCTGCATCCCCTCTCCCTCCTCTGTCCCTCTCCCTCGCTCATCCCCGGATGCACCCGAGACCGCCGACGAGCACCACCGGAGCCACCAGCATCCCCACGCCCAGCCAGTTAGGCCACGAGCTCCGCCTTGGATCCGGGAAGCTCTACCACGACGCACGCGACGCCGGGTGCCCTGAAGCCACGCCATCACCGCCATCTTCATCGCCACGGCCGGCGATCGCCGTCGTTCGATTCGCAGCACCGAAGACGCCCCCGAGCTCGCTGACCACCTCATCGTTCTCCCTGTGAGCTCCTGCTGCCTCCTCTTTGCTCGCCCCCTTTGTCCCCGTCCCCTAGCTCCATCTTCCGACCACGGCCGAGCTTGCCGTCGCCGTGCCATGTCGTTGCCGTGGCCACAGTTGCCCCTGCCCATTTTTGAGCGTGTCTCCGTGCTCACCGAGCTCCCAGGAGCCGAACGCGTCCAGCACCGGCCCCTGCCGTGCACCGTAGCTCCTTCTCCCCTCCCAGCCGAACTCCGGTCACCGCCAAAGCTCGTCGCCGGCGAGATTCCGGCTGCCCCGTGACCACCCGTCCGGTCCATTAGATGCGCGAGTGCAAGAGCTCCTCCCCGGTGCGCTCAGCGCGCCAAACCATCGCCCCTAGCTCAAATCCGAGCCGCGCCGCCGTGCGGAATGGTCGCCGCCGGCGATACTCTGGCGACTGCCGACGTGGCACGCTTAATTAGTGTTAATGATCCATCTAATTAACCCCTAGAGCCACTGACAGTGGGACCCACATAATTAGGTTACCGGCTAACCAAAATAGTTAGATTAATTAATAAAATGTGTGGACCCACGCGTCAGCATTGACCCGCTGACGTGGCCGTTGACCTGGTCCCACCCGTCAGCCACACAAACCAACACTGTGTCACTGACCAGTGGACCCCACTGGTCAGGTTTGACCTGGGACGCCCAGTTGACTCTGCTGATGTCACAGTGACGTGGTGCTGACGCAATAAGTCATTTTCTGGATTTAATTTAATTCAGGAAATTTCAGAAAATGCCTAAAACTTCTAAAATTCATAGAAATTCAACCGTAACTCCAAATTAAATAATTTATATATGAAAAATTATCAGAAAAATTCAAGGAATCCATCTGTACCATTTCCATGCATGTTAGAACAACTTGTCACTACTGTTTAGGACAAATGAAGTGAATGGCATTTAAATAATCACATATGGAGTTTGAATTTGAATCATGTATTCAAACCAACTTCATTTAAATCATAGCTAGGTGCATTAGCCCAAAACACAGCATATTGCCATGTCACATTCATGCATCATATTGTGCATTGCATTTGATTGTGTTTTTCCTCAGTTGCCGGTGATTGCCCCCTTTCGATAGACGTGATACCGACGATGTGATCGATGACACCAATGAAGAGCTATATTATCTTCAGAAGTGCCAGGCAAGCAAAACCCCCTTGTGCATTCCGATAAAATCCCACTCTCTCGCTCCTGCTCTCTTTTACTGCATTAGGACAACAACGATTCATCTGTTACTTGCTGCGGTAGTTGAACCCCTTTATCCTCTGCATGACCTGTCATTGCCATAGTAAATAGATGAAACCCACTAGCATGAGTAGGAGTTGTTTGAGCCCTGTTGTGCCTACTCATTCTTGCTTGTTTGTCATGCCTGCTACTGCTTAGAGTTGAGTCAGGTCTGATTCATCGGGGATGAATCAGAGGTGTGTGAACATGTCCTACCATTGAGAGCTAAGTGTGTGAACACGATTTGGTAAAGGTAGCGGTGAGAGGCCATGTAGGAGTACATGGTGGGTTGTCTCATTGCAGCCGTCCTCAGGAACTGAGTTATGTGTTTGTGATCCATGACCAGCTACTACCACACATTGGAATGCTTAAGTGCCCCTCTCGTCTTATTAATCAACTTGATCTCTGTCCAGGAGTTGCAACTAGTTTCTGGTGTTTGTAGGTAGTGTTAGTAGTCTACCAAGTGGCACCCGGTACAGGTGGGCTTGGGACAGACTAGGCACAGTGGCACAGTGTACCAAGTGGCACCCGGTTGGTGGGCTTGGGAACCCTACACACATCGTTTGGGGCCGTAAGCGACACCCCGGCCGGATCTCCTTGCGGATGGAACCCGAATAGGCGATAAACCTGGACTAGAGACTTGTTCGGTTAGTCAGGTCGTGGCCGACTCCCTCGCCCGGCTTCCGCTTGAAGGTTGCCGAGGTACATGACGTGTACAGGGCGGTAAGTGGCGGGAGCGTGTGTGAAGAAGTACACCCCTGCAGGGTTAACATCATCTATTCGAATAGCCGGATTCCTCGGATATGGAAACTTGGACCCCTTGCATAGTTCATAGACAGGTGAAAGTGGATACTCTAAAATATGCAAGATAAGCGTGAGTGCTATGGATGGCGTTCTCGTAGGGAGACGAGAGCGGATCCATGGTGGTGTATTGATATGGTGAATATGTGGACTCGTGTGCGCCACCTCAAAAGAGTTACTTGCAGTCGTAGTTCAGGATAGCCACCGAGTCAAAGCTGGCTTGCTGCAGTCAAACTCCACCATCCCCTTTGTTGATAATGATGCATGTGTAGTTAGTTCTGATGTAAGTCTTGCTGGGTACATTTGTACTCACGTTTGCCTATTTTATGTTTTTGCAGAGAGACTTCAGTCTCACTAGTAGTTCCGCTTGGACTTCGACGTTTAGCTTGTTACCTCAGCTACGATCTTGTGCCCTCGGCAGGATCTGGTAGATAGTCAGGCTTCTTAGCCTTTTTCATTTATAGATGTCTGTACTCAGACATGATAGCTTCCGCTTGTGCTTTGATTTGTATGCTCTGAGTGTTGGGTCATGAGACCCATGTTTGTAATATCTCGCTCCTCGGAGCCTATTGAATAAATACTTGAGTTGTAGAGTCATGTTGTGATGCCATGTTGTATTTGCACATATCGAGCATATTGTGTGTATGTTATTGAAATGCTTGGTATGTGTGGGATCTGACTATCTAGTTGTTTATCCTTAGTAGCCTCTCTTACCGGGAAATGTCTCCTAGTGTTTCCACTGAGCCATGGTAGCTTGCTACTGCTCCGGAACACTTAGGCTGGCCGGCATGTGTCCTTCTTCGTTCCTGTGTCTGTCCTTTCGGGGAAATGTCATGCGATGAATACCGGAGTCCTGTTAGCCCGCTACAGCCCGGTTCACCGGAGTCCTGCTAGCCTAGTGCTACAGCCTGGATTCACTCGCTGATGACCGACACGTTTGATGCTGGGTCATGGATGCCTGTCCCTGTAAGTTTGTGCCACTTTGGGTTTATGACTAGCCATGTCAGCCCGGATTCTTTGTCATATGGATGCTAGCGACACTATCATATACGTGGGCCAAAAGGCGCAAACGGTCCCGGGCCAGATAAGGTGGCACCCGTGGGAATACCGTGCGTGAGGCCGCAAAGTGATATGATGTGTTACATGCTAGATTGGTGTGACTTAGGATCGGGGTCCTGACAGCGTTGGTATCAGAGCTTGACTGCCTGTAGGATTACCAAGCCAAACTGGTCGAAGTGAGTCTAGAAATTCTTTAGTTATATATGGGAATTGATTGTGGGATGGAACGTAAGGCTCTTTTTACTCCTTATACCTTATGCCTTCTGATCTGAGTCATCTTATCTTTCCTACGGGGTTAAGAAACTAGGCCTTCTCTTCTTTCTATCAGGATCACGTGTTACTAATCAGTAGACTTATAAGATTGTTGGACTTAAGCCTCGTCTCAGTTCCTATTACTTCCGTATGTTAATTATTGATCTCGAGACCTTGATATTGTGCTTCTGAGTGGTTATGCCACCCTTTTGTGAATGTCTCAAGTCTCTTCTGAGCATTTACAGCCGTTACGCTGTCCGAGTCATCCCAGGTTTCTAATTAATCTGATGCATTTGCAAAATCCTTTCCCTCTGGTTTCGATGTTCCTTTATGCCAGCTCAATCACACTAGTTGTTGAGTTGAGGTATTCTATTGCCTTGACATTTATGTTGGAGTTATTATTATGACCCTAGGTGTCTCAGGGGATCATCTAGTGGTCTAGCCATGATTTGTGTCCTAGTGTGATGATTCTGGCCTTTATCCTCGAAAGCATCCCGTGATGCCACTTAGTAGTAGGTATTCTACTCCTGGGTTTTGAACCCGAGATTCACCCTACTTGCTTCATGTTGATAGTTTTGCTCGTTCCTTTAGGTTATTAGTAACCCTTGCATTAGTCCTTGATGTTCGTGGTATTTCCTTCTTCCAAATACTATGAACCGTTTATGGCAGATGTTCCTCGCTGATCGAAAGATCACAATCAGAGTGCTCTCGATGGGTTCTCGATTCTATATTGTGACTCTGCCAGTTCTACCTTTCTGCATGGGTTATCCGGAAGAAATATGTTAAATTCGTTCGACATGCTAGTCCATGCATCCACAACTTGGAAAATCATATGTTCCTTTGAGTTGTCCCTCTTTAGCTGTATTCCAACCCCCGTCTATCAATTGGTAGTCAAGAGTATGCGTGCGTTCGTTTATCGATGCCTATTACTCTTGTGGTCCGTCAAGCCATTCTATTCTGGAATGACTAGGAGAAACAAACTCCAGTACCTCTTCCATATCCAGGATTGGGTCAAAGAAGTTGTGCTCCGCAGATCAAATTGCTAATCCAGCTTTTTTTCTGCTCTACCTTGGAGTATTACCATCTTTTATATCAGGATTTTCATGAGAATTGCACCGGCTCTTGTGAATTCTTGGTGCAGTGATACTCCTCGCCATCATTATTCATTTCTCGGTCCCCGTGTTGTTGAACCGGAATGCCGACAAGTGAATCGTGATGTGTGAAATCTATACTCCTAGCAACCTCGTTGCTTGGTAGTTAAAGGACAATAATTTCATTCTTAGCGTGTTGGTTTTTGAATCATCCTTCTAAGACTGATCGTGCTACCTAGTCCTTATTTCGGTGCACCCTTCGATTGATGAGTTAGGATCTTGTCAAGTCCTCACTCATTTGATCATATCGTCTTGCCCTCAAAAGCGAGATTGTTCTCGAGCTTAGTAACATATCGGTGGTTCGTGATTTTCCGAATATCTTCTCGGAAGTATTACCAGGTTGTCCCCTAACTGTTATGTTGAGCTCGTGATCAAGTTGGTTTCTTGTGAACCACCCTCTCTCCAAGAATCGGTGTTAGATATCCCTGAGCTAGTTGGTTAAGCTAGATAACAACTTGGAGAGTTGAAAGATAAAAGCTTGCCTGACTTAGTTCGTTCCAAAGGGATATTCTTGTGTAGTGTGTGTTGAAGAAAGATGATATCCTCATCGATTGGTCCCTGTGATCGGTTGTTGGATCTATTATCTTACCCAAACCTTTGATTGAGTATGGGCTATCGTCAAATCAAATCAGAACCAACGATATTCGTAATGTTGTCTTACTCGTGGTTTTTCCTCGAGCATACACCATTATGTTCTTTGGTCTGACCAATACTAACACCTGTTCACATAATTAGGAAATTCCATCTTTATGGAAACCTGGATGAATTGTTGTTGAGCCCATTGACAACATCCTTATCTCCTCCATGATTTTGTTGAACATTAAGCTAGTGTTGGAAACTTGTGTAAGCATTTTCTTCATGCCCCGTTCATGAAGTATATGTTTGGATGAAAGAAGTGACTTCCTTTGATTCACGTGCATTTGATGTAAGTTGCCGTTGTGAATTTGAGAAGGCTTGTTTTACCTCCTTTGGAGTCATCCCAAGTCAGTCATGCTCATGCGAAGAATTCTGTGGTCTGTTAGACTGATCATCTTCATTCCATATGTATATCCTAGCACACCAAGCCACTGATTGAGTTGTTCAAACATAAAGGAGTCTGTCTAAGGTGAACTCCTTGGACTTCCACGCGTGGAGACTTCGATGTCATTAATGATGGTTCCCCACCTGAAACTCGGTAGTGTTTTATTGTAAGACTACCATGTGATAATGTTTTGTCTGGGACAACGTGTTCACATGTTTGTAGCAGAACCAGCTCATGTTTTGGAGCTTGCTATCGTAGTTCATTCCCTGAGAATCTCGCAACGTCATCTCGTCAATTTGTGTTGCAAAATTTCATTTTCTTCCTAGACTCGATGAGTCTGGAATATCCTGACACCAACCAGATCTGAATCTCAGGCAGATATGATGGTTGGAACATTTCCCAAGAACTATAATATTGGCCCCTCAATAACCGGTAAGGTGGATGTCGTGGCCAACACACCCAGCCGGAAGACCCATTATGGTAGTATCTTGATTGAAGAAGTTGGCCACCTCCCCATAAGGATTTCGTAGGATTTACCTCCATAACTGTTCCTTATGGATTCTTGTGCTCCCGAAGTCCGACCTTTTACTTGATGTTCTAGATATCAAACCATATCTATGATTGGGATATGCTAGCGCATCAAGGAGAACATTAGAAGCGGAGTGCTAAATGTCTCTCGGTCGATCATCCAGATTTTGTTTCATTGGCCTCGCTAAGGTGAAATCTGAGAAGGTGTTATCTTCCTTTGCATCTGCATCTTCCACCGGTATTCATCATGGTAGTAAGTTGTGTTGCCAGGATCCTTGACACGGATATTGGTAAAATCTTGATGATTATGGAAATGCTCAAGTTCTTGAGAGCATGCACAAGCGCTACGTGTTATCATCGGCACTAACTGGGATTCCTCTCGGTTTCCTCGGCAATGCTATGACCTTTTCAAACAGTGAATCCACTCTCTATTATTGGGTTCTTTCCCCAGTTACTAGAATCATTCCCAGCATTTGCATTCTGTTCCCAGCTTGCACCGCCATTGTGCCATTTTACCATGGGTCTCTTCCATTTCCGGTGGTAAGCAAATTCATCCATTACGTTGTCTTCAACAAGGTAATCCACATCATCCAAGTCCGAGTATGCTATTCTACCGACCCCCGCCAATCGATTGCTGTGATTTGCCTTAGGCTGATATAGAGAGTCTCAATGATCTCTATATCAAAGGTAATTCTTTTTGCCACGTAAGGTAATAATCTACGAATCACCCTCCTCCAGGATGTTTCGTTGTGGTATCATGGCAACTCAACTCCTCGCTACGTGACAATCGTTTACCACCTTTTTAAGTGTGGGATTGTTGTCTACCTAGTGAACCCTCGTCATCTGTTCCACTCCATTCTTCAGATGTATGCTTCGTATCTCAGCTCAAGAGATGTTGCTATGACTCACTTTGTGAGCTGATCCTAAGTTGATTGATCTTCGAGAAGATCGATTCCTCCGGAGTTGTCCTTTTCCTCCTGCTGTCATGTTGGTTGGAGTTCTCAGAGCAAGACGACAAGACAATGATGGTGATCGAATCAACGTTCATCCGAAGTGCACCTTGGATCGTGAAGATTATACTAGTTGCGTTTCCCCTTCATCTTACCCTACGCTTGAATCTCGAGACGAGATTCTTGTTTAGTGGGGGTGAGTTGTCACATCCCTAGTTCTGGCCTGACCTATGCTTGCTTCCATCTGTGCATCATGTTTAAATTTTTGAAACTTGGGCCGAGGAATTTTGGAAGCCTCAAAAACTTAAATAAAAGAAGGGCAAAAACCCTAAAATCTCATTCATTGTTCCAAAATGCTCTTCTTAGATGTTTAATATTTTTGGCAAGGGTTTTGATCCAAACCAAAAATAATGAACATTTTAAAAGGATTTATTTTTGGGACTTTGAATTTAAATCATTAGCTATTTGAATTTGAATTATATTCATATAATTAGAATATAATTTCAAATACCCCTGAAATATTTTATGAGCTTTTGGAAAAGTCCATCTAGCGAAATAAAAATATTCAGAGGAGTTTTTGGCATTGTTTGAATTATTTTAAATTCAAAACAGTGGCAAAACGAAATTAAATAAAACAAAACAAAAGAAAAAAATAAAAAAGAGCAAAAGACCTACCTGTTGCTCACCTGGCAGCCCAGCCGGCCCAGCTCCTCCAGCGGCCCAGCCCACCGCCGCTTTTTCCCCTGTCGTCTTCCTCCCCTCGCACCGAAGCAGCTCGGTGGCGAGCGCCGACGCCGCCCCGGCCACCTCCTGCTTCCCCGGCCCTCCTAGCAACGCCACGACGACGCCCCGTGTCCCCTCTCTCCTTTCCCTCACCCGCTGCATCCCCTCTCCCTCCTCTGTCCCTCTCCCTCACTCATCCCCGGACGCACCCGAGACCGCCGACGAGCACCACCGGAGCCACCAGCATCCCCACGCCCAGCCAGTTAGGCCACGAGCTCCGCCTTGGATCCGGGAAGCTCTACCACGACGCACGCGACGCCGGGTGCCCTGAAGCCACGCCATCACCGCCATCTTCATTGCCACGGCCGGCGATCGCCGCCGTTCGATTCGCAGCACCGAAGACGCCCCCGAGCTCGCTGACCACCTCATCGTTCTCCCTGTGAGCTCCTGCTGCCTCCTCTTTGCTCGCCCCCTCTGTCCCCGTCCCCTAGCTCCATCTTCCGACCACGGACGAGCTTGCCGCCGCCGTGCCATGTCGTTGCCGTGGCCACAGTCGCCCCCGCCCATTTTTGAGCGTGTCTCCGTGCTCACCGAGCTCCCAGGAGCCGAACGTGTCCAGCACCGGCCCCTGCCGTGCACCGTAGCTCCTTCTCCTCTCCCAGCCGAACTCCGGTCGCCGCCAAAGCTCGTCACCGGCGAGATTCCGGCTGCCCCGTGACCACCCGTCCGGTCCATTAGATGCGCGAGTGCAAGAGCTCCTCCCCGGTGCGCTCAGCGCGCCAAACCATCGCCCCTAGCTCAAATCCGAGCCGCGCCGCCGTGCGGAATGGTCGCCGCCGGCGATACTCCGGCGACTGCCGACGTGGCACGCTTAATTAGTGTTAATGATCCATCTAATTAACCCCTAGAGCCACTGACAGTGGGACCCACATAATTAGGTTACCGGCTAACCAAAATAGTTAGATTAATTAATAAAATGTGTGGACCCACGCGTCAGCATTGACCCGCTGACGTGGCCGTTGACCTGGTCCCACCCGTCAGCCACACAAACCAACACTGTGTCACTGACCAGTGGACCCCACTGGTAAGGTTTGACCTGGGACGCCCAGTTGACTCTGCTGACGTCACAGTGACGTGGTGCTGACGCAATAAGTCATTTTCTGGATTTAATTTAATTCAGGAAATTTCAGAAAATGCCTAAAACTTCTAAAATTCATAGAAATTCAACCGTAACTCCAAATTAAATAATTTATATATGAAAAATTATCAGAAAAATTCAAGGAATCCATCTGTACCATTTCCATGCATGTTAGAACAACTTATCACTACTGTTTAGGACAAATGAAGTGAATGGCATTTAAATAATCACATATGGAGTTTGAATTTGAATCATGTATTCAAACCAACTTCATTTAAATCATAGCTAGGTGCATTAGCCCAAAACACAGCATATTGCCATGTCACATTCATGCATCATATTGTGCATTGCATTTGATTGTGTTTTTCCTCAGTTGCCGGTGATTGCCCCCTTTCGATAGACGTGATACCGACGATGTGATCGATGACACCAATGAAGAGCTATATTATCTTCAGAAGTGCCAGGCAAGCAAAACCCCCTTGTGCATTCCGATAAAATCCCACTCTCTCGCTCCTGCTCTCTTTTACTGCATTAGGACAACAACGATTCATCTGTTACTTGCTGCGGTAGTTGAACCCCTTTATCCTCTGCATGACCTGTCATTGCCATAGTAAATAGATGAAACCCACTAGCATGAGTAGGAGTTGTTTGAGCCCTGTTGTGCCTACTCATTCTTGCTTGTTTGTCATGCCTGCTACTGCTTAGAGTTGAGTCAGGTCTGATTCATCGGGGATGAATCAGAGGTGTGTGAACATGTCCTACCATTGAGAGCTAAGTGTGTGAACACGATTTGGTAAAGGTAGCGGTGAGAGGCCATGTAGGAGTACATGGTGGGTTGTCTCATTGCAGCCGTCCTCAGGAACTGAGTTCTGTGTTTGTGATCCATGACCAGCTACTACCACACATTGGAATGCTTAAGTGCCCCTCTCGACTTATTAATCAACTTGATCTCTGTCCAGGAGTTGCAACTAGTTTCTGGTGTTTGTAGGTAGTGTTAGTAGTCTACCAAGTGGCACCCGGTACAGGTGGGCTTGGGACAGACTAGGCACAGTGGCACGGTGTACCAAGTGGCACCCGGTTGGTGGGCTTGGGAACCCTGCACACATCGTTTGGGGCCGTAAGCGACACCCCGGCCGGATCTCCTTGCGGATGGAACCCGAATAGGCGATAAACCTGGACTAGAGACTTGTTCGGTTAGTCAGGTCGTGGCCGACTCCCTCGCCCGGCTTCCGCTTGAAGGTTGCCAAGGTACATGACGTGTACAGGGCGGTAAGTGGCGGGAGCGTGTGTGAAGAAGTACACCCCTGCAGGGTTAACATCATCTATTCGAATAGCCGGATTCCTCGGATATGGAAACTTGGACCCCTTGCATAGTTCATAGACAAGTGAAAGTGGATACTCTAAAATACGCAAGATAAGCGTGAGTGCTATGGATGGCGTTCTCGTAGGGAGACGAGAGCGGATCCATAGTGGTGTATTGATATGGTGAATATGTGGACTCGTGTGCGCCACCTCAAAAGAGTTACTTGCAGTCGTAGTTCAGGATAGCCACCGAGTCAAAGCTGGCTTGCTGTAGTCAAACTCCACCATCCCCTTTGTTGATAATGATGCATGTGTAGTTAGTTCTGATGTAAGTCTTGCTGGGTACATTTGTACTCACGTTTGCCTATTTTATGTTTTTGCAGAGAGACTTCAGTCTCACTAGTAGTTCCGCTTGGACTTCGACGTTTAGCTTGTTACCTCAGCTACGATCTTGTGCCCTCGGCAGGATCTGGTAGATAGTCAGGCTTCTTAGCCTCTTTCATTTATAGATGTCTGTACTTAGACATGATAGCTTCCGCTTGTGCTTTGATTTGTATGCTCTGAGTGTGGGTTCATGAGACCCATGTTTGTAATATCTCGCTCCTCGGAGCCTATTGAATAAATACTTGAGTTGTAGAGTCATGTTGTGATGCCATGTTGTATTTGCACATATCGAGCATATTGTGTGTATGTTATTGAAATGCTTGGTATGTGTGGGATCTGACTATCTAGTTGTTTATCCTTAGTAGCCTCTCTTACCGGGAAATGTCTCCTAGTGTTTCCACTGAGCCATGGTAGCTTGCTACTGCTCTGGAACACTTAGGCTGGCCGGCATGTGTCCTTCTTCGTTCCTGTGTCTGTCCTTTCGGGGAAATGTCACGCGATGAATACCGGAGTCCTACTAGCCCAGTGCTACAGCCTGGATTCAGTCGCTGATGGCCGACACGTTCGATGCTGGGTCATGGATGCCTGTCCCTGTAAGTTTGTGCCGCTTTGGGTTTACGACTAGCCATGTCAGCCCGGATTCTTTGTCATATGGATGCTAGCGACACTATCATATACGTGAGCCAAAAGACGCAAACGGTCCCGGGCCAGGTAAGGTGGCACCCGTGGGAATACCGTGCGTGAGGCCGCAAAGTGATATGATGTGTTACATGCTAGATCGGTGTGACTTAGGATCGGGGTCCTGACACCGGTCCACGCGACATCATTACGGTAAATGGAAATATTGAGCACTCCTTGCGTGGGGAAGACCATGCGGCTACCTTGGTAGCCGCACGCTAAATGGCCTCACCAACTGAAGCATCTGACAGGTCGTTAAGACCACGGACACGGTTAGACGAGTCCGGCGCAATTATATGTAATTGATACAAGTTTAATGGCTAGACCCCTATTACAATACAAGGGGCTCAACGCGCATAACCAAGTGGCAATTAGGCTCAACTTTGCTCATCTTGAACTATACATATTTTCTTTAGTACAACCTACCTTTTTGCATGACAACTTTTCAATGAAGTTCCTCTCTTTTACAAATGACCATCGTGCTACACCCGTCCAGGATACGGCACAACGGAGACATAGGCGCAGACGTGCAGCAGGGACCCGTTCCAAGGATTCTTTTTAGTTTAAGACCCTGCGTAAACCTTTTTTACTGTCTCTTGTTGATACACATCCCCCGGATTCTCAGTACAATTGAGAAGGATGCTGACGTATTGGCATGTGGCCACGTCAGAATATTGCACGTACCTGGACACCAGGGGCTTATTACAAAGGGCACTGTTTAGGCCCGGTTTACACCGTAAAGACCGAATACCTTATGGAGTGTTCGGCGTCGCGAGTTTGGCCTTATGCATCAGCTCCGAATCATGTCTTTGGTGAAATGTTGGGTTTGCCCGGCTCCTGTGATTTGCTGCCTTACGTTCCTCTCTATCGGCTAAGGTGGCACTAGGAGAACTACTGCGATTGTGCCCTGGTTCATCCAGACGAGCACCTCAGTAGAGAAAGCCGAAAACTGACTGTCATGATATAGCGTGAGACTGGTCAACCACTCGATGACCTACTGGAATCTTCGGGATTCCTCCGCCTTAACGAAGGGCCGTTTCCCGGCTAGGCATGTACAGACCCCGAATTCGGAGGAGTGCGAAGCCACGAGGGGCTATATAGTAGCCTCACTGTCAAACTCCTCTGGCTAAGTGAAAGTGTTGAAGCATTATAGTCCGGTTGCATAGTTCGTTGTGCTATCACCTCCTTAATGGACCAAGACGTTGGATCAAGTGTGAACATGTGTCTTCTGCGAACACCCCCACATTATATGCGTGGGGGCTGAAGCCGACGACTGCAATCTTTCAGGTTATATACATATATACATAAATGGCCGCACAGGAGGCATCATAATACTTTCGGGCAAAAGTATAAATACAGCCTTGATAAACTTAATAAAACATTGTTTTTACAATGGGAATACATGTCATTCAAACATAATATTCTTCGAGCACTGGGCCTCTATCGAACGAGCGCCTTCAAGAACTTCTTCAAAATAGTGCTCGGCAGCCACTCGGCCTATGGCCAAACCCTGCGCCGCGACAATGGTGGCATCCATCTCCGCCTAGTATGTTTTGACACGGGCAAGGGCCATCCGCGAGCCTTCTATGCACGCCGACCTCTTCATCGCATTAATGCGGGGCACCGCACCAAGGAACTGTTGCACCAAACTAAAATAGTTGTTCGGCTTTGGCCTTTCCGGCCACAGATGATCCACAACATACCTCATGGCGAGTCCGGACAATCTATTCAGCTCGGCCCATTCGGCAAGCCGATCAGTCAATGGAAGCGGACGCTCTGGAACATTAAATTGTGACCAGAATAGCTTGTCCACTTGACGATCTGTTTGATCTCGGAAGTATTCGGCCGCATCGACAACACACGCCGACAAGTCCAGATATGCGTCCGCCGAACTCCACAGCCGGTCCAGAGGGGCATACTGAGGATCTCCAAACTTCCTCCGCAGCATGAAGGGTTTCCTAGCCGCGATATCCCCGGCTTGACACAGCTCCTCCTTCTTCGCTCTCATCGCAGAGCGGGTGTCTTTGGTCGCCATTGTGGCCTTTTCCAGGTCCGTCGCCTTCGCCCGGTTTTCTTCTTCAAGAAGCTGGCAACAGTCGGCAGTGTCCTTTAACTTTACAACCATCTTGGCAACTTTCTCTTTGCTCTTGCAATGCACAGCCTTTTCGGCTCTTAACTCTTTGGCCGCCTTTAAAGCGGCCGCATTACTACTCCTTGCTTCCTCCTTGGCTCGGGCAAGCTCCGCCTGAAGGGTCTCCACGGTGGCAGATCCATCTGCAGTCACAACATGTTAAAGATACTGGCATCATGCTGCTCTTATTATGTGACGATCACCAGAAAAATCACTCACCCTGTGCCTCGTCAAGCCGCTTCTTAACAAGCACAATGTCGGCATCTGCCGCATCCAGTTGCCGCTTTAGTCCGGCAAACCCATCAGTCCGGCTAGCCACGGGAGCTTCAAGCACCTGCACATAAAGGCGGTCTAGTTATTACCTGGGACTACAACCCTCTGTTTGCCGCCGTTCTCGACGACAACCAGAGTCTCAGGGGCTACTATCTACACAGGGCACACCTTAAAATGTGCGGTACTGTCAAAAATGTACATCATTTCACGTACCTCAAAACCCGTCAGTAGACTCATAAAGGCTTCATGCAACCCGCTTTCGGCGGACGAAATCCTTTCAATCACCGTACCCATCAACATACGGTGCTCTTCTGAGATAGTCGCTCGCTTTAGCAGATCCCTCAGCACGTCCGACCGCATACCAGACGGTGCCGGACTCTTTTGGTTGCTCTTTTCAAGAGCTGGATACTGGGGACTTCAGGTGGCCATAGGATTATCTTCTGGCCTCGCCGGATCCGGAGAGACCCTCCGCGACGACACTTCAAGGTCGCCCGCTTCTTGAGCTGGGGAGTCCGGGGGAGGCGTTTCGCTCTCCATCATCTCTGGAAGAAGATCCCCTGAAGACGACCTCTGCTGAGAAGGGCTAAGATCCGAACTGCAAGATAAATGCTTCGGTTATTTTCCTCAGAAGTAAGGTAGGATATCTTCACTATTAAGTACTTTTTGATTACTTACAGCTCATTAGAGGGCTGATCCCCGCGCGGATAGTGTGCGGCAAGAGCACCCTCCAAGGCAGGACCCTCTGGTGGAGATTTCTTCTCCCGTTTGGAAACCTTGGTTTCCGGATCTTCAGAGGTAGTCCTCTTCCTTCCCCGGGGCGAGAGAATGTCATATTCTTCCCCTGGGTTGCCCTCCCTCACGGAGGCGCTCATTCCCTCGGTTGGAATAGGTAGCGGTGGAGGCCCGCTTTTGCCCTCTTTATTCCCCCCTTCATCTTCCTTTGAGGGCACCAGGCAAGGTGCTGGCTCGAGCATCTTTTCCAGCACCGAATTGTCCAAGCCTTTAGGAAGGGGGGCCGAACACCGGATCATCTTCACCTTTGTTATCCAGTCCTGGTCAAAGAGTGATTCTTCAGAATGATGTCATGATAAAAAAAAGGACAGTGTGTTCGGCCATGGGATTACTTACTTGGGCCGCGGTGCTGTTGCTGCTCAGGCCCACATCCTCGGTAGTGTCCGGACACTCTATTTGGGGTCCGAAGAACGATTTGTACATCTCCTCGTGCATCGGGCCGAGGAAATTCTGAATAGTGCGTGGTCCTTTCGGGTTGAATTCCCACATGCGGAGGGGCCGGCGTTTGCAAGGCCAGACTCGACAAACCAGCATGACTTGCATTACCATAACCAGACTAAAATCTCCCTCGAAGAGATCTCGGATGCGGCTCTGCAGTATGGGCACGTCCTTGGCTGGGCCCCAGCTCAGCCCCCCGCTGATCCATGACATCAGTTGTGGTGGAGGGCCCGAGTGGAAGGTGGGGGCGGCTACCCACTTGGCACTTATGGGAGCTGTGACGTAAAACCACTCCCGTTGCCACAATCCGGACACCTCTGGAAAGGAGCCCTTCAGCCTTGGAGCGCCAGCAATTTTGCTTATTAGAGCACCTCTGCACGCTACGTATTGCCCCTCAACCATCTTCGGCTTCACATCAAAGGTCTTGAGCCACAGGCCGAAGTGAGGGGTAATGCAGAGGAAGGCCTCACAAATGACAATAAATGACAAGATGTGAAGGAGGGAATCCAGGGCTAGGTCATGAAAATCCAGCCCGTAATAGAACATAAGACCCCTAACAAAGGGATCCAGAGCAAGGCCTAGTCCTCAGAGGAAGTGGGAGATGAACACAACGCTCTCGTTGGGTTCAGGAGTAGGGATGACCTGCCCTCGGGCGGGCAGCCTATGCGAAATTTCGGCGGTCAGGTATCTGGCCTCCCTCAACTTCTTGATATCCTCCTCCGTGACGGAGGAAGGCATCCACCGGCCTTGAAGGCTGGATCCGGACATGATTGAAGGTCCGAAGCACCTGACCTGGGCTTTGGGTGTTAGAACTCGAGGCGGGGGAAGGATTCAATTGAGCACGGGAGGGAAGACGTAAAAGCCTTGTCCCTTTATAAAGAGGGTGAATATCAAGCGTCCTTGAGGGAGTCCTGGATTAGGGGGTGTACGGATGGCCGGACTATACCTTTAGCCGGACTCCTGGACTATGAAGATACAAGATTGAAGACTTCGTCCCGTGTCCGGAAGGGACTTTCCTTGGCATGGAAGGCAAGCTTGGCGATACGGATATGCAGATCTCCTACCATTGTAACCGACTTTGTGTAACCCTAACCCTCTCCGGTGTCTATATAAACCGGAGGGTTTTAGTCCATAGGACAACATACACAACATACACAACAACAATCATACCATAGGCTAGCTTCTAGGGTTTAGCCTCTCCGATCTCGTGGTAGATCTACTCTTGTACTACCCATATCATCAATATTAATCAAGCAGGACGTAGGGTTTTACCTCCATCGAGAGGGCCCGAACCTGGGTAAAACTTCATGTCCCTTGCCTCCTGTTACCATCCGGCCTAGACGCACAGTTCGGGACCCCCTACCCGAGATCCGCCGGTTTTGACACCGACATTGGTGCTTTCATTGAGAGTTCCTCTGTGTCGTCGCCGTCAGGCTTGATGGCTCCTACGATCATCAATGACAATGCAGTCCAGGGTGAGACCTTCCTACCCAGATAGATCTTCGTCTTCGGTGGCTTCGCACTGCGGGCCAATTCACTTGGCCATTTGGAGCAGATCAAAAGCTATGCCCCTGGCCGTCAGGTCAGATTTGGAAGCTTAAACTACACGGCTGACATCCGCGGGGACTTGATCTTTGACGGATTCGAGCCACTGCCGAGCGTGCCGCACTGTCACGACGAGCATGATCTAGCTCTGCCGCCGAACAGTGCCCTGGAGGCCGCACCCGCATCGGCTTCGACCCTTAATTCGGAGCCAACTGCGCCGATCGAGGATGGGTGGTTGGACGCCGCCTTGGGGGCTGCGGTCCCAACGGCGATCGAGCCGAACACCAGCCCCGTACTCTGCGAGACTCGTGACTCCAAGGAGCCGGACTCCTCTCCGGACTCCGAACCCTCCGCGCCCCTGCCGATCGAATCCGATTGGGCACCGATCATGGAGTTTACTGCCGCGGACATCTTTCAGCACTTGCCTTTCGGCGATATTCTGAAGACACTGAAGTCTCTCTCTTTATCAGGAGAGCCCTGGCCGGACTACGGTCAGCAAGGTTGGGATTCGGATGATGAAGAAATTCAAAACCCACCCACCACCCACTTTGTAGCCACTATCGACGACTTAACCGACATGCTTGACTTCGACTCCGAAGACATTGACGGTATGGACGCCGATGAAGGAGACGATGAAGAACCAGCGCCTATCAGGCCCTGGAAAGCCACCTAGTCATATGACATATACATGGTGGACACCCCAAAAGAAGGAGATGGCGATGGAACAGCGGAGGATGACCCCTCCAAGAAACAGCCTAAGCGCCGGCGTCAGTGGCGCTGCTCAAAATCCCGCCAAAACAAATACGGTGATTCCAGCACGGGAGATAATAATACTTCGGAAAGTGCCGAAGAAAACCCCCTCCAGCAAGATTTAGCACAGGAGGATGGAGAAACCAGCCCTCATGAGAGAGCGGCAAACAGAGAGGTCGAGGACGATAATTATATGCCTCCCTCCGAAGACGAGGCAAGCCTCGACGACGATGAATTCGTCGTGCCAGAGGATCTCGTCAAGCAAGAGCGTTTTCAACGCAGGCTTATGGTCACGGCAAGAAGCCTCAAGAAAAAATAGCAACAGCTTAGAGCTGATCAAGATTTGCTAGTCGACAGATGGACTGAAGTCCTTGCGGCCGAAGAGCATAAACTCGAACGCCCCTCCAAGAGCTACCCAAAGCGCAGGTTGCTACCCCGATTAGAGGAGGAAGCACTTGATGCGGCCGACCGGCCACCTCGTGGCCGCGACAGAGAGGCCTCTCGGCCCTCCACTCAAGCCGCACCCCGTACCAAGGCACGGGAATATGCGCCAGACTTACGAGATATGTTGGAGGACAAGGCAAGCCAAACAAGATCGATCTACGGATCGCGTGGGCGCCCCACGGCTCGAGACAGTAACCGTCACGCCGGCCACAAATTCGGTAGGGCCGAACACAGTAGACAAAGCTCATTGGAGCTACGTCGTGATATAGCCCAGTACAGAGGCGCCGCACACCCACTATGCTTCACAGACGAAATAATGGATTATCAAATCCCCGAGGGTTTCAAACCCGTAAATATCGAATCATATGATGGCACAACAGATCCTGCGGTATGGATCGAGGATTATCTCCTTCATATCCACATGGCCCGCGGCGATGATTTCCACGCCATCAAATACCTCCCACTCAAGCTTAAAGGACCAGCTCGGCATTGGCTTAACAGCTTGCCAACAGGATTAATCATTTGTTGGGAGGACCTGGAAGCCGCATTCCTTGACAATTTCCAGGGCACTTATGTGCGACCCCCAAACGCTGATGACCTAAGTCACGTAATTCAGCAGCCAAAGGAATCGGCCAGGCAATTCTGGACATGGTTCCTAACAAAGAAAAATCAAATAGTCGACTGTCCGGACGCTGAGGCCCTAGTTGCCTTCAAGCACAATATCCATGACGAGTGGCTTGCCCGGCACCTTGGACAGGAAAAGCCGAAGTCTATGGCAGCACTCACGACACTCATGACCCGCTTTTGCGCAGGAGAAGACAGCTGGCTTGCTCGTAGCAACAATATGACCAAGAACCCTGGTAATTCGGATACCAGGGACAGTAGTGGCAGGTCGCGTCGCAACAAGAAGAAGCACCACATTAACGGCGACAATGCTAAGGATACGACAGTTAATGCCGGATTCAGAGGATCTAAATCTGGTCAGCGGAAAAAAGCCATTCAAAAGGAATCCTAGGGGCCTGTCCAGTTTGGACCGAATACTCGACCGCTTGTGCCAGATACATGGCACCCCCGAAAAGCCGGCCAATCACACCAACAGGGATTGTTGGGTGTTCAAGCAGACATGCAAGTTAAATGCCGAAAATGAAGACAAGGGGCTGCATAGCGATGACGACGAGGAGCCCCGGCTGCCGAACAACCGTGGACAGAAGGGTTTTCCCCCACAAGTGCGGACGGTGAACATGATATACGCAACCCACGTCCCCAAAAGGGAGCAGAAGCATGCGTTAAGGGACGTATACGCGGTAGAGCCAGTCGCCCCAAAGTTCAACCCATGGTCCTCCTGCCCGATCACCTTTAATCGAAGGGACCATCCCACTAGCATCCGTCATGGCGGATTCACCGCATTGGTTCTAGACCCAATTATTGACGGATTTCATCTCACTAGAGTCCTTATAGACGGCGGCGGCAGCCTGAACCTGCTTTACCAGGATACAATGCGGAAAATGGGCATAGATCCCTCGAGGATTAAGCCCACCAAAACGACCTTTAAAGGCGTAATACCAAGTGTAGAGGCCAACTGTACAGGCTCAGTCACACTTGAAGTGGTCTTCGGATCTCCGGATAATTTCCGAAGCGAGGAGTTAATCTTCGACATAGTCCCATTCCGCAGTGGCTATCACGCACTGCTCAGGCGAACCGCATTCTCCAAGTTCAACGTGGTACCGCACTACGCATACCTTAAGCTCAAAATGCTAGGTCCTCGAGGAGTAATTACGGTCAATGGAAACACCGAACGCTCCCTCCGAATGGAGGAGCACACAGCGGCCCTTGCAGCAGAAGTACAAAGCAGCCTCTCCAAGCAGTTCTCCAGTCCGGCCATTAAACGACCGGACACCGTCAAGCGCGCCCGGAGTAACCTACAACAAGACCGCCTAGCACGACCTGAGCAGGCGTAGCAATGTGGCCCCAACCCCAGCCCTCGCAAAAATGTGATACCAGTACTTCGCGTACATAACTACGCTCTAGAAATACCATGGGTACAGGGGGAGGGGCACCATCACGGCACGCCCGAAACACGGCTTAAACCGCACCAGGGGCTGCCGATTTTTTTAATTTTCTCTTACTTTTAGGACTCCACTCTTCGGAAGGCCCGTTCAGCAGTTCAATTGCCGAACAAACAATGCAAGAACCAGGGAAGCAGACAAGCCACGCCGCATTACAGAACTCCCAGGTGGTCTCTATCACGAGCAGTATACCTGTTTCGCATACTATTCTGCAGCTTGCCCCTGGAACGGACACGTTAAATAGTCCAAACTTTTGCTTATCGCATTATTTGTATCGTTCTGCTTTGATCGCAGCCCTCTTTAATAAACAATGCATAGCTTTTGTCTATTTCTGCATTACTCTTTTTTAATATATGCTCCTTAACGACATGTTGCATCCGTACACTTTGGTACAACCAAAATACGCCAGGGGCTTTAGTACCCCTCAATATGGTGTGAGAAGTCCGAACACTTTAACAAGTGCGGCACCCCGAACTTATAGCATTATATGCATCGGCTCCGAATCATGTCTTGGGTCAATAGTTGGGTTTGCCCGGCTCCTATGTTTTGGTGCCTTACGTTCCGCTATATCGGCTAAGGTAGCACTAGGAGAACCACTGTGATTGTGCCCCAATTGAGCTGGGTCGAGCACCTCAGTGGAGAAAGCTAAAACTGACTGTCATGATGAAGCGAGAGTTGGTCGTTGTTCGAGAGGTTTTTCGAGTCCCTAAAGACTTATGCCGCTTAGAGTGAGGAGCCGGCTCTGTCTGGCCAAGGCGTGGATAGCGCCCCGAACTCGGTCTTCCGAATACCAGGGGCTTCGCCGAAATTTAAAATTATAGAATTCTATGGCTAAGTGAGAGTGTTCACGCATTATAGTCCGATTGCCTTGTTCGTTGGGCTGAGCGCCTCCCTCGAAGGACCCAAACATGGGAAAAAGAGCGCTCAGGTTTATCCCCGAACACCCCAGCACTAGCGGCACGGGGGCAGAAGCCGACGACTTGCCATATCTCAGAATTGATAAATAGCCGCACAGAAGGTAATATTTTAAATTCCAAACAGCATTGCTTAGCGCATATGAACAAGTTTTCAGCGCACAGGACAAAACGAGCAAGTTTCACTCAAAAATTACATCCCTAGAACATTCATCCGCCACAAGGCAGGCACCCTTCAGAACATCCTTATAATAATTCTCGGGCTTGCGATGCTCTTTCCCCGGCGGTGGCCCGTCCTTCACAAGCTTCTCAGCATCCAGCTTGCCCCAGTGCACCTTAGCACGGGCAAGGGCCCTACGGGCACCTTCAATGCAGACGGAGCGCTTGATGACTTCAAGCCTTGGACAGGCCTCCACCAGCCGCCGCACCAGCCTGAAATAGCTCCTAGGCAGAGCCCCTCCAGGCCACAGCCGAACTATGAGGCCCTTCATGGCCTGTTCGGCCTCCTTGTGGAGCTCGACCAGTTGCTTCAGCTGATCGCTCAGGGGCACGGGGTGTCCGGCCTCAGCATACTGAGACCAGAACACCTTCTCTGTCGAGCTGCCCTCCTCGGCTCGATAGAATGCGGTGGCATCGGACACACTCCGGGGAAGATCTGCGAACGCTCCTGGGGAGCTCCGGATTCGGGTAGGTAACAAGTAACTCACGTTTATGTGTTTGCTTTGCATAAAGAATGCCTTACCTACCGCTATCTTCTTCACCTCATCCAACTCCTGGAGGGTCTTCTGGGATTCGGCCTTGGCAGACTTGGCATTTTCAATAGCCACCGCGAGCTCGGACGCTCGCGTCTTTGAGTCAAGCTCCAAACTCTCATGTTTTTCCATGAGAGCCTGGAGCTCTTGCCGTACCTTGCCAACCTTGGCCTCATACTTCTCCCGCTCGGTGCGCTCCGTGGCCGCCCTCTTCTCGGCCTCGACCAGCGCTTGCTTAAGGGTCGCCACCTCAGACGTGACCCCTACAATAGCCACGATAATCCTGTCATTTTTTGCAATTGCACCTTTTTATATATATTTAAACAAGGTATTTCTTACCTTCATTGTCCTCGAGCTGCTTCTTGGCACGCCCGAGCTCTTGCTCGGACCGCTCGAGGTTCTGCTTTAGCGTGTCCACTTCCGCAGTCAGTGCGGCGGACGCAAGCAGAGAAGCCTGCATACACATATTGACTCCTTTTTTAGACTCCTGTGAATTTTATTTGATCCTATATTCGGCTTTTCTTCCCGAACGCCAAACAGAGCATCAGGGGCTACTGTCTATGCGGTAATATTATTTACACATTCTTTACTTACCTCAAAGCTTGTTAAAAGGCTAGTACAAGCTTCAGTCAGTCCGCTCTTGGCGGACTGAACCTTCTGGACCACCGCACCCATAATGGTGCGGTGCTCCTCGTCGATGGAGGCACCTTGGAGCGCCTCCAACAGATAGTCCGGCGCCTCCGGTTGGACGGGGGTCATCAGCACAGTGGGCTTGCTCCTCTTGGAAGGAGGTTCCCCGCCGAACTCTGGAACCTTTGAAGGTTCCGGAGCGGTGTCTGGCCTAGAGCCGGACTTGGAGCCCTGGGGGGTTTCATCCCCTTTACTCCTGGAGTTCGGGAGGTTGCCTTGCGGCGCCTCCAGGACCACCTCCTCCCGGCTTGGAACCTGTTGGGACAACACTTCGATGTCGTCCGTAGGGCGGGGGGAGGAAGCCGTCGGAAGCGAGTTCACATCCGACGAGTCTAGTGAGCCGCTCGACGACGCGTCGAGCCGGTCTTTGGGTGGGCTGCATAAACATATTCGACATAAGGGAAAGTTGTGTAATAAACGAATACTATGAATTACTCTGGTATCCGGATACTTACGATTTTTCCAGGGGCTTGGCCCTGGGCGGCCACTCCTCTCCGCCGTCGTCGGCGTCGGTGGAGTAGTCCGGAGGAAGGGTTTTTCCCTTCTTGGACCCTCCGGCCTCCCCAGAGAGGGCGGCCTTCCTTTTCTTCTCTCCTCCCGCTGGAGGGGGAGAGGTCTCTTCTTATTCCTCCTCGTCTTCACGGGAGGAATGCGCCTCGGAACCGTCGGATGATGGATCCGACACCTCCTGGCGCCGGGCACTCTTTCGAGTCCCCGTGGCCTTTTTCGCGGCCTTCTTCTTCGGCACCACATAGGGTGCCGGAACCAGCAGCTTCGCCAAGCGAGCGTCTGCTGGGCCTTCGGGCAAAGGAGCCAGACAGTTGATCTATCCGGACGTCACCTGCCAATCCTGTCAAAGGTAACGGAGCTTAGATCCCGCATGGAGTCAAGCTATGAAAAACTGATACCCTGTAAAAGGAAAAAACAGCTTACCGCCTGAGTGTGATGCTGCATACTGAATCCGCGATCCTCGGTAGCGGATGCGGGGGCCTTGGCGCCCTTGAAAAGCACCTTCCAGGCATCTTCGTACATCGTGTCGAAGAGCCTGCTCAGAGTTTGGTGCCGCGCCGGATCGAACTCCCACAGGTTGAAAGCCCGTTGTTGACACGGGAGGATCAGGCGGATGAGCATAACCTGGACTACGTTGACAAGTTTGAGCTTCTTGTCCACCAGGGTTTGGACGCATGTTTGGAGTCCGGTCAGCTCTCCTTTTTTACCCCACAACAGGCCCATCTCCTTCTAGGAGGTGAGCCGCATAGGGGGTCCGGATCGAAACTCGGGGGCTGCAACCCATTCGGGGTCGCGCGGCTCGGTGATGTAAAACCACCCCGATTGCCACCCCTTCAGGGTCTCCACAAAGGAGCCCTCGAGCCATAAGATGTTGGCCATCTTGCCCACCATGGCGCCTCCACACTCCGCCTGGTTGCCGCGCACCACCTTCGGCTTGACATTGAAAGTCTTGAGCCATAGGCCGAAATGGGGGCGGATGCGGAGGAAAGCCTCGCACATGACGATAAACGCCGAGATGTTGAGGACAAAGTTCGGGGCCAGATCGTGGAAATCCAGGCCATAGTAGAACATGAGCCCCCGGACAAATGGGTGAAGAGGGAAGCCCAGTCCGTGGAGGAAATGGGGGAGGAACACCACCCTCTCATGGGGCCTAGGGGTGGGGATGAGTTGCCCCTTTTCGGGAAGCCGGTACGCAATGTCGTTAGACAAGTATCCGGCCTTCCTCAGTTTTTTGATGTGTCCCTCCGTGACGGAGGAGACCATCCACTTGCCTCCCGCTCCGGACATGGCTGGAGAAGGTTGAGGTGGGGAGTGCGTACTTGGGCGCTGGAGCTCGAGTGCGCGAGAATGGATAAGCAAGGGACGAAGAAGGCGTAGGTGAAAAGGTGGATCCTTATCCCCTTATATTGGTGGACGCAACTACGTGTCCCCACCAGCCTGGTAAAACTCGCTTATCTCCGAGCACCGTAATCAATGGCGCGGTTGGGTTACCCATGCCCGTATTGATGAGAATCCCGGAATAAGGGGACACGATCTCTACTTTAACAAGACGTGCCAAGGAAACCGCCTTGCATGACGCGCTGAGGTGGGATAATGAGACGACTCGGATAAAGGCTTGGCTGTGGTGTGTCACACTATGGAATACGTCAGCAGATTAGATTTGTGTAAATGTTATTCTCTCTATGGAAATATGTGGAAACTTATTTTGCAGAGCCAGACACTATCTTTGTGTTCAAAATCTTCTATGAAGTACTTGGAGGAGGAACCCGCCTTGCAATGCCGAAGACAATCTGCGCGCCGGACTCGTCGTCATTGAAGCCTGGTTCAGGGGCTACTGAGGGAGTCCTGGATTAGGGGGTGTCCGGATGGCCAGACTATACCTTCAGCCAGACTCCTGGACTATGAAGATACAAGACTGAAGACTTTGTCCCGTGTCCGGAAGGGACTTTTCTTGGCGTGGAAGGCAAGCTTGGCGATACGGATATGCAGATCTCCTACCATTGTAACCGACTTTGTGTAACCCTAACCCTCTCCGGTGTCTATATAAACCGGAGGGTTTTAGTCCGTAGGACAACATACACAACATACACAACAACAATCATACCATAGGCTAGCTTCTAGGGTTTAGCCTCTCCGATCTCGTGGTAGATCTACTCTTGTACTACACATATCATCAATATTAATCAAGCAGGACGTAGGGTTTTACCTCCATCGAGAGGGCCCGAACCTGGGTAAAACATCGTGTCCCTTGCCTCTTGTAACCATCCGGCCTAGACGCATAGTTCGGGACCCCCTACCCGAGATCCGCCGGTTTTGACACCGACAGTCCTCCTCGTGGTCGTTTGGGACTTGCCTAAAATCTAGGAGTCCTAGGCACGGTTGGGTTACCCACGTCCGTATTAATGAGAATCCCATAATAAGGGGAACGTGATCTCTGCTTTGACAAGACATGTCAAGAAACCGCCTCGCGTTGTATGCGGGGCTGGTTAAGGAAAAACAGGTCGAATAATCACCGGGCCATGGCATGATGTCATGCTGCCAAAACCTGTCACCACGTTCGAATAATCAAGCAGGACGTAGGGTTTTACCGCCATCAAGAGGGCCCGAACCTGGGGAAAACATCGTGTCCCCTGCCTCCTGTTACCATCCGCCTTAGACGCACAGTTCGGGACCCCCTGCCCGAGATCCGTCGGTTTTGACACCGACAACCATCGTATCCTCGGTGTTGTCATTGTTATTTTGACGCTTGTATCTGTTGCGTCGAGACTTGTCTTTGTTATTTTTAACTTCAGGGGTACCGGCGTCGCTTGCATTTTTTTTGCTACGAGCCAACCAACTATCCTCGCCTGCGCAAAAGAGGGTCATGAGTGCCGTGACGGCCGCCATGGATTTTGGCTTTTCTTGGTAGAGGTGGCGAGCGAGCCATTTGTCGCGGATGCTGTGTTTGAAGGCTGCTAGGGCTTCGGCGTCCGGACAATCAACGATTTGGTTCCTTTTAGTTAAGAACCTCGTCCAGAATTTCCTGGTGGACTCTCCGGGCTATTGAACTATATGGCTTAAGTCATCAGCATCCGGAGGTCGAACATATGTACCTTGGAAGTTATCGAGGAAGGCCTCTTCCAAGTCCTCCCAGCTGACAATAGAATTTTCAGGCAGACTGTTGAGCCAATGCCGAGCTGGCCCCTTGAGTTTTAAAGGGAGGTATTTGATGGCGTGTAGGTCATCGCCGCGGGCCATATGAATGTGGAGAATGAAGTCTTCGATCCACACCACGGGGTCCGTGGTTCCATCATATGATTCTATATTCACGGGTTTGAACCCTTCTGGGAATTCATGATCCATGACCTCATTAGTGAAATAATGAGGGTGTGCGGCACCTCTATATCAGGTCGTATCGCGACGTAGCTCTGATGGAGTCCATCTGTGGTTTTCAGCCCGTGCATGACTAAGTTTGTCACGTCCGAATAGGTGGCCGACGTCGCGTGTCGAGGCACATCCTCGCGATCCGTAGATTGATCTGGTATGTCCTTCTTTATTGTTCTGGTTTTGTCGGAGGTCATATGTATGTCCATGGGCTAATTTACCTCTACCTGTGCAATGAGGCGGGGCGGGCTGGTGTTCGGCGTGAGTTGCCATTTTGTCCCGACCACGTGGTGATCGGTCAGCCGCATTGTACGATGGTGGTATATATTCCGGCGCCTCCTCGTCAAACTAAGGTAGCAATTTGCGCTTTGGGTAGCTTTTGGTTGGGCGCTTGAGGTCGTATTCTTCGGCTGCTAGGACATCGATCCATTTATTATTGAGCAGATCTTGGTCAGCTTGAAGCTGTTGCTGCTTCTTTTTCAGGCTCCTTGCAGTGGCTATTAGCTGGCGTTTGAAGCGCTCCTGCTCAAGAGGTTCCTCAGGCACGATGAAATCGTCGGTGCCGAGGCTCACCTCATCCTCGGAGAGCGGAAGATAACTTCCGTCCTCTGAGTCTTCATGCGTGTCCTGTTTACCAGGGCTAACCTGCCCGTCTTCCCGTTCATTTTGTTCATTAGCTGTTTCAATGGGGTCTTCGTTGTCTTCGGCACCTTCTGGAGAGTTATCTTCTCCTGTGTCGGTGTTGCTGTCTTTACTGCGGTGCTGTTGACGCTGGCGCTTGGATTGTATTTCAGAAGGTTTACCCTCAGCTGGATCTTCTTTTTCATTGCCGCTGTTCTCCTTTGGTGCATCCACCATGTATACATCATACGAGGAAGTGGCCGTCCAGCGTCCGGTGAACGGCGGGTTCTGGGCCTCTTCTTCTCCGGCATCGTCGTCCATACTGTCGATGTCCTCGGAGTCGTAATCAAGTGTGTCGGTCAAATCCTCGACCGTGGCTATGAAGTGGGTGGTGGGTGGGAAGCAAAATTCTCCACCGTCAGCCCCTAGTTCGGACCGAATAGAGTTCGGTTGTGAGTCCTCCGTCAAGGACAGGTTTTTTAATGAGTTTAGCATGTCGCCCAAAAGCGAGTGCTGGAAGATGTCTGCGGCTTTGAATTCGAAGATCGATAAACGATCAAGTTCGGTGTCCGCGGGCTCACATGGTTCGGAACTTACGACCAGAGACGAGTCTGGAGTTCCGGTGGCACAGGTATCGTGTGAGATCAAGTCTATGTGCGGCTCCAACGCCGGGGAATCTGTGGCCTCCGTGGCAGGGTTGAGCTTCCTGTCCTTGGATGGCGCAGTCTGCTCCGGATCTAAGGCCAGAGAGGTTACTTGAGCTGTCTCCTGGATGCAGTCCGACGACAAATTTAGGCCATGTCTCTCGAGGTGACCAGGAGTGGTAGCCGCGGTCTCGAATCCGGTGAAGATCAAGTCTCCATAGATGTCCGCAACATAGTTCAAGCTCCCAAATCTGACCTGATGGCCAGGGGCGTAGCTTTTGATCTGCTCCAGATGGCCAAACGAATTGGCCTGCAATGCGAAGCCGCCAACACAAAGATTTGTCCGGGGAGGAAAGTTTCTTATTGGACAGCGTCATTATTGACGATTGAAGGGTCCATCAAACCTTTTGGCGACAGCACAGTGGAACTCTCAATGAAAGCACCAATGTCAGTGTCAAAACCGGCGGATCTCGGGTAGGGAGTCCGGAAATGTGTGTTTGAGGTCGATGGTAATAGGAGACAGGGGACACAATGTTTTACCCAGGTTCGGGCACTCTCTATGGAGGTAATACCCTACGCCCTGCTTGATTGATCTTGAAGAATATGAGTATTACAAGAGTTGATCTACCACGAGATCGTAATGGCTAAACCCTAGAGGTCTAGCTTGTATGGCTATGATAATGTGTCTCTCCTCCGGAATAAGTCCTCCGGTTTATATAGACACCGGGAGGATCTAGGGTTTCACAAGGTCGGTTACAAAGAAAGGAATCTACATATTTGGTCGCCAAGCTTGCCTTCCCCGCCAACGAGAGTCCCATCCGGACACGGGTGCAGTCTTCGATCTTCGTATCTTCATAGTCCATCAGTCCGGCCCATGGCTAAGAGGCCGGATGCCCGAGGACCACTTAGTCCAGGACTTCCTCAGCAGGGACCAACCTTTGTGGATACTATGTTTGCACACACATGATCTCCATCTGCAAATCTACTGATAGTTGTGATGATCCTCATGAATTAGTACCAGTAAGTCTATCTTAATTAATATCTTCTACTCCACTCATATGGCACATTTTGATCTTAAAAATACTGTAGTTGATCTTAAAACCGAGGACCCCTGAACCGCTCCCGGCTGGTGAATTGCTGATGGTTCGGAGATTTATCAACAACTTCTTCCTGGATCACTACATCAATCCCACTGGTGATAATGAAGATTTCAGCATGCTTTCTCCTGAAATATTGAGTAAGAGTTAGCCGCTAAACATATAACGCATGGATCCATTGTTTTCCATCTGATGAGGTCTCCATATTTCGTACACTATGATTAATTATGTAATGCATATATGTGTGGACAAATCATTGGAATTTAGCTACCATATGTTCAATTACAATTGTTGCAAAATCTAATGAATGTTCTTCCTGTGGACACTATTTGTTCAATTGAATATTGTGGCGAATTTGTTTTTTGCGTGCCGATTCAAAATGGGATATTTGTGTTTATTTGTTCAATTGAATATTGTGGCGAATTTGCTTTTTGTGTGCCGATTCAAAATGGGATATTTTTGTTTTAACCTGGCAATTGCTCTACACACGGTTCAACTAAATGAGTGTGTGCGATCCACATCGGAAAGAATACGCCAATCATATTGGAACCGTTAGTGATACACAACAGATCACAAACGATTTGCAACGCTACTACGTGTGCGTAGGTTCTCTAGAACCGTTTGTGATATCGCATTATCGCACACAAGAACTGGGAGTAAACCGTGCCCAATGCAAAATACAACCCCAGTCGTATTTTTCAGGAAACGTGTGGGATCCCAAACGAAAAGCACACGTCACTCTTGCCGCAACCATTGGTGATACCTAACAAATCACAAATGGTCTGCAACACTTGTATGTGTGCGAAGGGGCTCCTGAACTGTTTGTGACAAAACATTATCGCAGACGGTAATTGTTGGAAAACGTGTGCGATGGAGTCTAGCATGGCAGATGGGTTACGCAGAAAACCCGTGTGCGATAGGGCACAAATCACACACAGTTCATATGTTGGCCCATGTGCCTTACATACTGTTTGCCAAACGGTTCATTATGATAGACCATATGGTTTCACTGCGACATTAGAAACGCTTAATCACTGATACCACATGTGCTAAAGAATTTAGTGTATGCTACATCGCACACGGTTACATTTTGGAAGGCATCTGGATCACTGTTCCATATCCCCGACGATTTCTGGGTCGTGTGGGAAGGACCCCCTATTGCACACACTCACTTGGCGACGGTTTCGAAGGCCGTCGCAGAAAGGGGTAAAAAACTGTTTGTTTAGGACCGACGCGCACCAGTGATTAGAAGCGTAATTCTCATAGCAATATTTGAGTATGACAAAATTTTCAGTTTTGTAAAGAGTAACATCATACTTTTCAATCAAAGAAGAAATTTCATAGGCACCCTTAAAAGCAACAAATTCCTCTATTCCTTCTACATCATATTAATCATACACACCGTTAGCATAAGATGCCAAGGTTTCATTATCATTAAATTCACATGAAAAGGGAAGGTGTGGAGCCTTCATCCTAGAGCAATAAGTGTAATCATATCGCAAGCATTAATTCCAAACATACAATTGCAAATAATCAATTTGATCCCATAAGAGTTTCCCTTTTTGAGTCAAGCGATAATCCCTGAAGTATTCACGTTGATCCAACGTGTCTCCCATTATCAAGTTGAATCGTGTTTTCTCAGGATTATCAAAGTAGTGTTTAATATTTTCCACATAACAATCATCGAGGGTTTTGGAGGTTTCCCATCTCCATGAGTAGCAAGTACACCTAATTTTTTGGTATTTCATGTTCCATATCCATAACTAAAGATAGAGGACAACTTAGAATAGAAAATAAAATCTACTTGGTGATAAAGCAAACAAGCACACACGAGAATATTCACCCCACACAATTGCTCCCCGACAACGGCGCCAGAAAATGGTCTTGATAACCCACAAGTATAGGGGATCAATTGTAGCCTTTCTCGATAAGTAAGAGTGTCGAACCCAATGAGGAGCTAAAGGTAGAACAAATATTCCCTCAAGTTCTATCGACCATCGATACAACTCTATGCACACTTAACATTCGCTTTACCTAGAACAAGTATGAAACTAGAAGTACTTTGTAGGTGTGAAGGGATAGGTTTGCAAGGTAATAAAGAACACGTAAATAAAAGCTAGGGGCTGTTTAGATAAAGAAACAATTAAGTTAGTTTTAGTAGAGAGCTTTTTTCACAAGAAAGTTATTTGTCCTTAGGCAATCGATAACTAGACTGGTAATCATTATTGCAATTTTGTATGAGGGAGAGGTATGAGCTAACATACTTTCTCTACTTGGATCATACGCACTTATGATTGGAACTCTAGCAAGCATCCACAACTATCAAAGATCATTAAGGTAAAACCCAACCATAGCATTAAGTATCAAGTCCTCTTTACTCCCATACGCAACAACCCACTTACTCGGGTTTGTGTTTCTGTCACTTACGCAACCCATTATAAGGGAATCATTAACATAATGCAACACCCTACATCGGTGATCCCTCTCGCTTGCACGACACGGAGGGCACCATAGGATAGCACCAAAATAAAACATGCAACTCAAACCAAACAGGATCATCAATTAACCCATAGGACAAAACGAATCTACTCAAACATCATAGGATAGCCACACATCATTGGATAATAATATATAGCGTTGAGCATCATGTTTAAGTAGAGATTACAGCGGGGAGAAGAGGTGTTACACCGCTGCATAGAGGGGGAGAGAGTTGGTGATGACGGCGGCGGAGTTGTTGGTGTAGATCGCCGTCATGATGATTGATCTGGTGGCGTTCCGGCGTGACCGTGAGAAAGGGGGAGAGAGCCCTCCTCTTCCTTCTTATTCCTTGACCTCCCCCCTAGATGGGAGGATGGTTTCCCCTCTGGTCCATGGCCTCCATGGCGGCAGAGGGGAAAGAGCCCCTCTGAGATTGGATCTCTCTCTGTGTTCTCTTCTATTTTGCATTCCTGTTTTCTAGCCTTTCACCTTTCTTAAATTCCGGGAGATCCGTAACCCCGATTGGGATGAAATTTTAACATGATATATATATGGATATAAGCTTCCTTGTGGTTGAAGGACACCTCCAACCGACCTACTGGGTGGCCATAAGCTTGCCAGGCGCGCTCCTTGAACTTGTGGGTCCCTCGGGCATCCTCTCTCGTTTATTCCGCTTCCCAAAAATCACATACATTCCAAAATAATTCAACGTAAATTTTTAGTGTGTTTGGACTTCATTTGATATGGATATTCTGTGAAACAAAAAACATGCAACAAACATGAACTGGCATTGGGCACTGGATCAATATGTTAGTCCCAAAAAATGATATAAAATGTTGCCAAAAGTATATGAAAGTTGTAGAATATTGGCATGGAACAATAAAAAATTATAGATACGACAGAGATGCATCAGGCACCTGGGTGGCCTCCTCCAATATCTATTTTCCCTAGTATTGTTCTATATATTCCAAAATAAATCTCCGGAAAATTTCAGCTCATTTGGAGATGTGCAGAGTAGGTATCTCTGATGTAGCTTTTTCAAGTCCAGAATTCCAGCTGCCGGTATTCTCCTTGTTTGTGAAACCCTGAATATTATGAGAGATAAGTCATTAGAATTACTCCACAAAGTGTTATAATACATGAAAACACTATAAATAATAGTAGGAAAACATGATGCAAAATGGACGTATCAACTCCCCCAAGCTTAGACCTCGCATGTCCTCAAGCGAAAGCCGATATCGAAAATCATGTCCACATGTTTAGAGACAGAGAGGTGTCGATAAAAACAAAATACAGACATAGTATCATCATGCTTATTATTATAACAGCAACAAAATTTATCATATAACTTTATCGTATAGCTTCTCATGAACATGTAACAATTCATCACAACATCGAAAAGATAAACTTTATTGAAAACTAACAAACTATGTTCTCAGTCAACTTTGCAATTGAAATTCATCATATTTTCAGGAAGGGCCTCGTGTTAGAGCCTTTTGGCAAGCCCACATACTCAACCATCATTTAGTCTTCTATGATTGCTAACACTCACAACATATATGTGGAGCAAAAAGTGTCAACCGGACACATAGAAAGATAGGGGCTTATAGTTTTCCTCTCCTAACTTATTCACCTGAAGGGTAATGTCAACAATAAAAACTCATCATCACTCATATCCAATTGGATATATGTGGCTAGATCTTTCCCAACCACATGATGCTTGCCAAGGAGAAAATAAAAAGGAATAGAGGAAAATACTTTGACTCTTTCATAAAAGGTAAATACATAATAATAAAAGATAGGTTCTTCACAGAGGGAAGCACAGTTGTCATGCGCTTTTTGGTTTTGTATGCACAATCTCTTAATGCAAAAGAACATCGTGTTATATTGCCCTTTATGATAGCAACCTTTATTATGCAGTCCATTTCTTTTATTAATTTGCCATCACAAGTTCGTACAACGCTTACTTTCCTTTACACTAAAATATCAAACACATTTAGGAGCACTTTTTATTGACTTTTTGCGCCGATAACAACTTACTTGAAGGATCTTACTCAATCCATAGGTAGGTAAGGTGGACTCTCAAAACATAAATTTGGGTTTAAAGGTTTTGGATGCACAAGTAGTATATCTACTTAGTGCGGATTTTTGGCTATCAAAGATATTGGGCAAGCACGTTGGAGGATCTATGACAATATAACTTCTGTGTGAATATGAACAAACATAAATCATTACGCTGTCTTCCTTGTCCAACGTCAACAATTTGGCATAAGATATTTACTAGGGGCTCACAATCATAAAAGATGTCCAAGATAGTGTATTTGCATGTGAATCTTCTCTTCCCTTATTAATTCTTCCATGAATTGCATCATTGACCAATGCTATGTTTGTCAACTTTCAACAAATTTTACCACTTATACTTTTCCTTATGTAATGTCATTACTTACCATAATATTAGCATATGATCTTTTTCATTGTTTCCTTTATTTTGATTGAAACAAGAAAGTAAAGAAGCAAAATCTCAAACTAATCTTTATTATATAACTCTCAACTCGAGTACATAGATGGATAGATCACGAAACTAGCACTAAAAAAGATCATACTAAACTTTTATTCAACTAAATCACAAAATAACCAATGATCGAACTAAAAACCGGTGAAGGTAATAAAAGTGATGGTGATGCGATACTGGGGCAACTCCCCCAAGCTTGGCGAAAGCCAAGGGGATTGCCCATACCTGTGTGCTCAAGTCTCCTTCTTTGGTGATGATGATGATGATGATGATGATGAAGAATTCTTCTTCTGCAGCTTGCGTTTGAGGCTAAAATTTTCCTCCCTTAGATCATCATTCTCTTGCTCGAGCTTTAATACCCTCTTGCATAATGCCGCCTTGCTCTCCTGCAGAAAACGAGATGGGATAAATTGGATCTTAGATTTGTTCACCCTATTTGGGAGGCTTGACTTCTTGAATTCCACGTGCATATATCTAGGTTGAGGTAGTGAGACTTCATCTTCTTTAGATCTGGCATCCTCCATCTCCTTTGGAACGGTGTCTTCCTCTTCATATGTGGCCCATAAGTAGGGATAGGTATCCCTGAAGATATTTTGATTTGAAGTATGGTGGGAAACATAGCTCTCTCCATCTGAATCTTGCGATGACATATTTTTAGATCTGCCAGAAAAAACAGCATGAACCAAGAACAAAGGATTTTTCTGTGATGCGGTAGTCAAATCGTCCGGGAGTATATATAAAGAATTTTTATCTTGGGAAACAAGTATACCATAGGAAAACAGAGTCAGGAAGGTGCTCGAGGGGCCCACTACCCACCAGGGCGCGCCATGGTGCCTAGTGGGCACCTGGGTTGCCATCCTGGTTGTTTCTTATTTTTTATTTTTACTAATATTCCAAAACTGACAAAAAATATTTTTGCGGAATTTTTGGAGTCCATTTACTTACCATATCACGTACCTCTTCCTTTCCAGGATTCTGGAGTGTTCTAGAAGGTTTATTTTATGTATTCCTCTGGTGTCATGGTTTGGATAATGTTAGCTTCAAAATTAATAGGTGTACCTGAAATATAGTGCTTAATTATTTGTCCAATTGCCACCTTAGGATTAGTTCCTTCGCCGTTATTGATCTTGATGGCTCCAGAGTAGTAGACTTCTTCGATCATATATGGTCCTTCCCACTTGGAAAGAAGTTTTCCTGCAAAAAATCTAAAAAAAGAATTGTGTAATAGAACATGTTCACCTACTTTGAATTCCCGTATTTGGATTCTCTTATCATGTAAACTTTTAACTTTCTCTTTAAACAATTTGGCATTTTCCTAAGCTTGGGTTCTCCATTCGTCTAATGAGCTAACATGAAATAAGCTCTTTTCACCGGCAAGTTTCAAATCATAATTGAGCTCCTTAATTGCCCAATATGCTTTATGCTCTAACTGAAGGAAATATGCCCTAGAGGCAATAATAAAGATGTTATTTATATTTCCTTATATCATGATAAATGTTTATTATTCATGCTAGAATTGTATTAACGGGAAATTTAGTACATGTGTGAATGCATAGACAAAACAGAGTGTCCCTAGTATGCCTCTACTTGACTAGCTCGTTAATCAATGATGGTTAAGTTTCCTGACCATAGACATGTGTTGTCATTTGATGAACGGGATCACATCATTAGAGAACGATGTGATGGACAAGACACATCCATTAGCTTAGCATTATGATCATTTAGCTTTATTGCTATTGCTTTCTTCACGACTTATACATATTCCTCTGACTATGAGATTATGCAACTCCCGAATACCGGAGGAACACCTTGTGTGCTATCAAATGTCACAACGTAACTGGGTGATTGTAAAGATGCTCTATAGGTGTCTCTGATGGTGTTTCTTGAGTTGGCATAGATCGAGATTAGGATTTGTCACTTCATGTATCGAAGAGGTATCTATGGGCCCTCTCGGTAATGCACATCACTATAAGCCTTGCAAGCAATGTGACTAATGAGTTAGTTATGGGATGATGCATTACGGAACGAGTAAAGAGACTTGCCTGTGACGATATTGAACTAGGTATGATGATACCGACGATCGAATCTCGGGCAAGTAACATACCAATGACAAAGGGAACAACATATGTGGTTATTCGGTTTGACCGATAAAGATCTTCGTAGAATATGTAGGATCCAATATGAGCATCCAGGTTCCGCTATTGGTTATTGATCGGAGATATGTCTCGGTCATGTCTACATAGTTCTCGAAAACGTAGGGTCCGCACGCTTAATGTTCGATGATGATTTGTATTATGAGTTTCGTGTTTTGATGAACCAAAGTTTGTTCGGAGTCCTGGATGAGATCACAGACATGACGAGGAGTCTTGAAATGGTCGAAACATAAAGATTCATATATTGGAAGGCTACATTCGGACACCGGAATGGTTCGGGTCGTTTCGGATAAGTTTCGGAGTACCGGGGGTTATCGGAACCCCCCCCCCCCCGGGAGGTTAATGGGCCACCATGGGCATTAGTGGAGAAGAGAGAGGGCCAGCCAGGAGGTGGCGCGCGCCCCCTCCCCTTGCCCAGTCCGAATTGGACAAGGGGAGGGGGCGGCGCCCCCCTCCTTACTTCTCTCCTCTTCCTCCTTCCCTTCTTCTCCTACTTGGAATAGGAAAAGGGGGGCCGAATCCTACTTGGACCGGGAGTCCAAGTAGGACTCCCCCCATGGCGCGCCCCCTAGGGCCGGACACGTCTCCTCCCCCCTTTATATACGTGGGAGTGGGGCACCCCAAAGGCACACCAAGTCTTCTCTTAGCCGTGTGCGGTGCCCCCCTCCATAGTTACACACCTTGGTCATATCGTCATAGTGCTTAGGCGAAGCCCTGCGTTGGTAACTTCATCATCACCATCATCATGCCATCGTGCTGACGGAACTCTCCCTCGTCCTCAACTGGTTCAAGAGATCGAGGGACGTCATCGAGCTAAACGTGTGATGAACGAGGAGGTGCCGTACGTTCGGTGCTTGGATCGGTTGGATAACGAAGACGTTCGACTTCATCAACCGCATTACTAAACGCTTCCGCTTTCGGTCTACGAGGGTATGTGGACACACTCTCCCCTTTTGTTGCCATGCATCTCCTAGATAGATCTTGCGTCATCATAGGATTTTTTTTTGAAATACGGTGTTCCCCAACACTAACTCAAGAGGCAAGTAACATGGTTTTCCATAAACCATTTTGTATGGGGACATACCCACAGGATTTTTATAAGTTGTTCTATAGGCCCAAAGTGCATCATCAAGTTTCTTAGACCAATTCTTTTAGGACCTATTGAAAGTTTTTTGTAATATTAACTTTATTCTCTATTGCTAAGTTCAATTTGTCCGCTAGATTGAGGATGATAAGGTGATGCAATTCTATGGTTGACATCATATTCAGCAAGCAATTTATGAAAAGTACCATGAATAAAATGTGAACCACCATCAGTCATTAAATATCTAGGGACTCCATACCTAGGGAAGATAATTTATTTAAGCATTTTAATGGAGGTGTTATGATGAACACTCACTACTAGGAAAAAGCCTAGTAGTAGCGCGGGTTAAAAGCTAGTAGTAGCGCGGGTGCCTGCGCTACTACTACGACGCTACAACTAACTAGTAGTAGTAGCATGGTGCATCCCGCGCTACTACTACTAACTATCTGTAGCGTGTGTCTGTGACCCGTGCTACTACTATTAATTTGAAAAACCAAAAAAAAAAATCTCAACCTCGTGCGTGTTGTCAATGGTGTCAATGGTTCGGTCGACGGCGCCGACGCCCATGGCGACGGGGCAGTGGCCGGCGGCGACGCACGCGCGTTGGCCAGGAGCAGGGAGATCCGGCCATGACGCGCGCCTCGTGGAGGCCGCGGAGGCCAGCCCGGCATGGGCCATGAGCTGGAGGACCTCGATCTTGGTGTCGTGCGTGGGGAGCAGCACCTCGCGGCGGCCCTCGTGTTGTCGGAGGAGGAGGGGGATGGGTCAGCTAGGGTTCCGGATTGAATCGGAGAGGGGGGAGGAGGAGGGCTGACCTGGAGCGAGAAGAAGACGGTGAAGGCGGAGAGGAGGAGGATGCCGAGGTCGTGCTTCCGCATCTTGGCGGTGGTGAGGAGCTCCGGTGACCTCCCATCGGAGGGATCTTGAAGAGGGAGGGGAAGAAAGCAGAGTGTACCAGCGGCGGCCACCGCTGGAGTACAAGGGGGAGAGGAGGAAAGTGAGAGAGGGGGAAAGTGAGGGAGAGAGGAGGGATTCGGCTGAGGATATGGGGATTTCACCAACCTCGTACTTAGTAGTAGCGAGGGGTATAAAACCGCGCTACTACTATCAACTTAGTAGTAGCGTCGGTTTGTACCCCTCGCTACTACTATGGCATGTCCCGGAAGGGCACGGTAGAGACCGCTTAGTAGTAGCGCGGGTTAAAAACCTGCGCTACTAGTATCAACTTAGTAGTAGCGAGGGGTAAAAACCCGCGCTACTAGTAAGCGTCTGCCTATAAGATTTTCCTTAGTAGTGACTACTAGTTGGAATAGCTTCTTCACACTTAGTGACATAATCTACAGCAACCAAAATATGTGTATACCCATTAGAGGAAGGGAAGGGTCCCATATAATCAAAACCCCAAACATCAAATGGTTCAATAACAAGTGAGTAATTCATAGGCATTTCCCGACGCTTACCAATATTACCAATTCTTTGACATTCATCACAAGATAGAACAAACTTACGAGCATCCCTGAAAAGAGTAGGCCAATAAAAACCAGACTGTAATACCTTGTGTGCAGTTCTATCTCCCGCATGATGTCCTCCATAGGCTTCGGAGTGACATTTCTGTAAGATTTGTTCCTGTTCATGGTCAGGTATACAATGTCTAATAATACAATGTACTCCTTTATAAAGATGCGGGTCATCCCAAAAGTAATGTCTTAAGTCAAAGAAGATTTTTTTGCTTTTGTTGGTATGTGAAACTAGGTGGTATAAATTTAGCAACAATATAATTAGCATAGTCAGCATACCAAGGATTATTATGAGAAGCGTTTATGATAGCTAGTTGTTCATCTGGGAAGCTATCATCAATAGGTAGTGGGTCATCAAGAATATTTTCGAACCTAGAAAAGTTATCAGCTACGGGGTTCTCAGCTCCTTTCCTATCAGTAATGTGCAAGTCAAATTCTTGTAGCAAAAGAACCCACCTAATGAGTCTAGGTTTAGCATCTTTCTTTTCTATAATGTATTTAATAGCAGGATGATCGGTGTGAACATTTACTTTAGAATCAACAATGTAGGATCTAAATTTATCACAAGCAAACACAACTGCTAAAATACCTTTTTCAATAATAGCATAATTTCTTTGGGCACTTTGTAGAGTTTTACTAGCATAATGGATAACATTTAATTTCTTATCAACCCTTTGTCCTAGAACATCACCAACAGCATAATCATTAGCATCACACATAATTTTAAAATGCAAGTTCCAATTAGGTGGTTGAATAATAGGTGCAGATTTTCAGGCTTTCTTAAGTGTTTCAAAGTCTTCTACACAATCATCATAAAAAACAAATGGAACATCCTTTTGCAAGATATTAGTAAGAGGCCTAGAAATTTCAGAGAAGTCTCTAATAAACCTCCTATAGAAACCGGCATGACCAAGGAAACTACAGATACCATTATTGTCTTTAGGATATGGCATTTTCTCAATTGTATCAACTTTAGCTTTATCCACCTCAATACCTCACTCATTAAATTTATGCCCCAAGACAATGTCTTCATTCACCATAAAGTGGCACTTCTCCCAATCCAAGACAAGATTAGTTTATTCACATATCTGCATAACTCGATCAACGTTGCTGAAGCAATCATCAAAAGAAGTTCCATAAACGGAAAAATCATCCATGAAAACCCCAACAATCTTTTTACAGAAGTCAGAGAATATAGCAGTCATACATCTTTGAAAGGTAGCAGGTCCATTACATAAACCAAAAGGTAGACGTCTATAAGCATAAGTTCCAAAAGGGCAAGTAAAGGTTGTTTTCTCTTGATCAGGTTGTGATACAGGTATTTGAGAGAAGCCAGAATATCCATCCAGAAAGCAAAAGTGTGTGTGCTTTGACAACCTTTCTAACATTTGATCTATAAAAGGTAATGGGTAATGATCTTTTCTAGTGGCTTTATTTAATTTTCTAAAATCAATTACCATTCTATAGCCAGTCACTATTCTTTGTGGAATGAGTTTGTTTTTATTATTAGGAACAACAGTAATAGCTCCCTTCTTAGGGACACAATGAACATGACTTACCCATCTACTATTAGCTATTGGATAGATTAGTACACGGCCAAAAACTGAGGCGGCTTCAGGGATGGACCCTGGCCAGCTTGAGGATGATGCAGCCCGTGGGGCGCCCTTGATGACCCACAAGTGTAGGGGATCTATCGTATCCTTTTTGATAAGTAAGAGTGTCGAACCCAATGAGGAGCAGAAGGAATGATAAGCGGTTTTCAGCAAGGTATTCTTTGCAAGCACTGAAATTATCGGTAACAGATAGTTTTGTGATAAGGTAATTTGTAATGGGTAACAAGTAATAAAAGTAAATAAGGTGCAGAAATATGGCCCAATCCTTTTTGTAGCAAAGGACAAGCCTGGACAAACTCTTATATAAAGGAAAGCACTCATGAGGACACATGGGGATTATCGTCAAGCTAGTTTTCATCACGTTCATATGATTCGTGTTCGGTACTTTGATAATTTGATATGTGGGTGGACCAGTGCTTGGGTACTTCCCTTACTTGGAAAAGCATCCCACTTATGATTAACCCCTATTGCAAGCATCCGCAACTACAATAGAAGTATTAAGGTAAACCTAACCATAGCATGAAACATATGGATCCAAATCAGCCCCTTATGAAGCAACGCATAAACTAGGGTTTAAGGTTCTATCACTCTAGCAAACCATCATCTACTTATTACTTCCCAATACCTCCCTCTAGGCCCAAACAATGGTGAAGTGTCATGTAGTCGACGTTCACATGACACCGCTAGAGGGATGACAACATACATCTCATCAAAATATCGAACGAATACCAAATTCACATGACTACTTATAGCAAGACTTCTCCCATGTCCTCGGGAACAAACGTAACTACTCACAAAGCATATTAATGTTCATAATCAGAGGGGTATTAATATGCATAATGGATCTGAACATATGCTCTTCCACCAAGTAAACCAACTAGCATCAACTACAAGGAGTAATCAACACTACTAGCAACCCACAGGTACCAAACTGAGGTTTGGATACAAAGATTGGATACAAGAGATGAACTAGGGTTTGAGATGAGATGGTGCTGGTGAAGATGTTGATGGATATTGACCCCATCCCGATGAGAGGATCGTTGGTGATGACGATGGTGATGATTTCCACCTCTTGGAGGGAAGTTTCCCCGGCAGCACAGCTCCGCCGGAGCCCTAGATTGGTTCCGCCAAGGTTCCGCCTCGTGGCGGCGGAGTTTCGTCCCATGAGCTAGCTTATGATTTTTTCCTCGATGAAAGACTCCATATAGCCAAAGAAGGGCATCGGAGGGCCACCAGGGGGCCCATGAGGCAGGGGGCGCGCCTAGGGGGTAGGGCGCGCCCCCCACCCTCGTGGATGGTGGGTGGCCCCCTCTGGTACTTTCTTCGCCCAATATTTTTTATATATTCTGAAAATAATGCCCGTGGAGTTTCAGGACTTTTGGAGATGTGCAGAATAGGTCTCTATATTTGCTCCTTTTCCAGCCCATAATTCTAGCTGTCGGCATTCCCCCTCTTCATGTAAACCTTGTAAAATAAGAGAGAATAGGCATAAGTATTGTGACATAATGTGTAATAACAACCCATAATGCAATAAATATCGATATAAAAGCATGATGCAAAATGGACGTATCAACTCCCCCAAGCATAGACCTTGCTTGTCCTCAAGCGAAAGCTGAAATCAAAAAATATTTCCACATGTTTAGAGATAGAGGTGTCGATAAAAATAAAATACGGACATGAGGGCATCACACTATAGAAAAATACACTTCCATGATGATACGTGTTTGTCATAGTAGGTCACGTTTTCTGTCATGCATGTACATCCATGACAAATTTATGACAGAATCAAGATAGTCATACCTGTGCTATCGTAGAAGTGTTCCATGACATTACCAAAATTATCATCACGGAACTGTACACTTCCATGATGATAAATCGCGCGTCACAGAAGTGCTTTCGTCAAGGGTGGCCGACACATGGCATCCACCGTAACGGAACGCCGTTACGCTATCGGGTCCGGTTTTGGATCCAATAACCCGTTAACAGCCCCAACCAATGGGGATTTTCCACGTGTAAAATCATCATTGGCTGGAGGAAACACGTGTCGGCTCACCGTTGGGACAGATGTCATCCACTCATTGGACCCAAAGCGCCTATGATACGTCGACACATGGCACGGCCCAACAGAGGCCCATTCCTGTGAAAAGGTCGGCCCGTTTGACTTGGTTAAAAGGTGGCGGGCCAGCCCATGGCAAGCCTGTTAACGGCATGTTCGCATATAGCCCATTTACAGCCCACTAACCCAGGGCCCGTTTACGGCCTATCCGAATTAGGCCCAGTAGCGTCATCTGGGCCGTCCAATATAATTCCCTCCCGTTTTAACTTCCGGCCCATGTATGGCCCGTGACGTCTTTTAGCCCATATGAGGCCCTTATTACTCTCGGCCCATTAACGGCCCGTGGTAAAACTGGCCCGTAATGAACAGTGTATCACTTTATACCCATTAACGGCACATGGTGAAACTGGCCCGCAATGAACAGTGTATCACTTTATGCCCATTAATGACCCATAAATCCGTTGGGCCGTTTCCAGCCCATGTTATCTTTCGGCCTTCTCGGGGCCCATTTATTCTTGGGCTCATTTCCACATTCGTTTACTTATGTCCCGTTACTATCATTTTCTGCTTGTGGGCCAAATTCAGCCCGTGGTTACAGTCGGCCCGTTTGTGGCCCGTTAATACGTTGGGCCATTTTCATAGCGTCATTAAAATAGGGCCGATTAACGATGGCCCATTATGGTCGGCCCATGAATGATTTCAACTCTAGCCCATTTACGGCCATAATGTGGTCTGTTATTGGCCCATGTTTGGCCAACCGATCATACGGCCCGTAGAAGGCCCATTGATGATACGGCCCATAGAAGGCCCATTGTGTCTATGGCCCGTATAAGGCCCAATGTTTCTATGCCACGTAGAAGGCCCATTGTTTCTACGGCCCTTAGAAGGCCCATTGTTTCTACGGCCCGTAGGAGGCCCATGTTAACTACAGTCGGTGGGCATCAAAGTTTGCTGCCAGTGCAAATATAGGGAACACCCTACATTATACAAAAATGGCTTGTTGTTTTCTTCAGCCGGTGGCTGCACATTAAGTACAAATTTTGTATCGCACCAAAACAAATTACAACTATAAAACAGAAGGAAGGTTGGCATAAAAGTTAACTGTCTAGCAGATAAATGCACCACCAGAAGTTCAGAAGCTCAGTTCATTTGACCTGACTGTTACGTTTTCATGCTGTATTGTCCGATGGACCACCATAACCTTCGCCTTCAGTTCTCCTATGCTCCTGAAAAACATAGCAAATGTCTGATAGTCTGGTTTTAAAACCATGCATATCTTGACAACATCGAACAATGTCTCTCCTTGTTTCACAAAGGGTCTCTGTTAGGGATGGACTTGTGTTTGGAGCGCAGATACAACATTGTTTTGAGCTTGCATATCTTGATCATGAGGCAGTTTGGACAAGATTGCCTTAACAACCAAGCCAGTATTACGCAGGAACGTGCTTTTGGCACTGTTAGTGGACATGTAGTGACCCACTACAGCAAGAGCAGACATTGCGGTTATAGTTGCCTCGCCACCTTCAGAAGGTGGCGGTTCCACCATTTTTTCCATAGCTCGCTGAAAAGTTGTGGTTTTACATTAGTAGTACCAGAACAGAAGATATTAAGGAGGCAGCAAAACCAAACAAAATAGCTTTGGTCTATATACCGAACTTATTCTGGTGAACCCATGTAAAATAATAGTTGTATTTTATTGCAAAGTACATAATAAAACTAGGTTCCAAACATATGACCATGTACCATCATTAATGTATTGTCTATTTCTTCACATTGTATTGAGGGCTAAGGATAAAGAGACGAAGTTTATAATACGGTAAGTATAGTATGACATCATTCATATCACAAAACAATTGAGAATAGACAAACAGGCAATTGTAACATTGTGTGGGCAAGTCCAGCACGGAACTAGATTACAGGTCAAGATCAAAGGAACATCACTCCTCTCTTTTAAACCTTGTAAGGTGCAATGATACGCTAAGACAATTGTGTATAAAATTGAAAAGAGTAATAGACATTGGCTGCAAGCCATGCATTTCAAGGCACAAGTCAGAGTAAGTAGTAGTTAAAATGCATGAGGATTAGGGACTTACAACAGCGGCTTTGACTGGTATAGTCATGCCCTTCTTCTTGCTGGTGTGACAGTCCTTCAAGATTTCCACAGCATTTGGTTTAGGTACTTTTTGTTCCTTGCGGACTTTCCTCTGCATTTGGAACAAGTCAATATAGATCTGATAATATGGTACAACGAAAAGAGTGAAACAACAGCTAATTACAAGAGCCTCGCAGTGTGCAGTATAGCTACGAGATCCTGTCATCTGTTGGAATTTCACTTTCGTACGATTGGCCTTGTTCTTTCAACATTTCACCTACAAGAAGATAGATATGTGTGGCACATGCGTAAATAGGACTTAAACATGTGATCTGATCACACACATATATATATATAATGTACCTAATACTTCGGATCGGACCAGTGTTTAACGAGGCCTCTCCAGTCTTCATCAGATATATTTTCCATTGGAGATGTTTGGGCAAGTTCACTATTAGCCTTACCTTCAAAGTGAGTTTTCTTCAAGTTATACCGATACTGTCGTAGAGCAGACTTGAAAACATGGGTGCAAGCTTGTCTGGTTGCATCATCTTGGCTATCCAACTTGAACCTCATCTGTTGAAAATTATGGGAGTCTCATTATCAGCAACCTAGAAAGTATTGGACAGAGCAAGACGATATTACTAGTTTCCACACATAACCATACTTACAGATAAATGGTCGAGGAAGGTGTTGAACTGGATTTCGTCTTTGTCATTCCTGTATTGAATCCATGTTGGGAGGATACGTACATGACACCTAACAGCAACCGCTGCCTCTGATACTAACTTGACTGACTCTGTAACATCACGTGGCCTTTTTAAACCTGCCTCAAAACGGATCTCCATTCTTCCTCCTCTAGATTTAGTTAACCTATCGAGCATTATCCCTAATGTTTGTTTCCTCTTGCGCCTAGGTGCTAGTCCAACAACAAACGTAGGAAGTGTTAGTGTACATCAGACTATGAGACTACATATAAAGAAGCATGCAACTATAACTTGACTCCAGCAACTACCTTCTTGCTGTTGAAGCTCACAAAGTTTATCTGATCTTGCCAACTCATCTTGTGTCAAGTGTGCTTCTGAAGTAGTGTCAGGTGGCAAGGGAGGTTGGGAACGTGCTGCTAGCTGAGTTGACCAACGAGTAAATCGTGCAGCTGGGGGTACTGTGGAAGGTGTTGCAACAACTAGGGTTGTCTCTGCTTGTTTGGTGGCAGCTATTTGTTTCTATTTGGCTTGTTCTGCAGCTCGTGTAGCACGAGATACCCTGTTGGTTCAATTTTTCACTGGACTTTGACCTTCTATTGAACCATTAGTACCAGCAGAATCTGCAGGATTGTTCCGCTTCCCTTTGCCTGTCGTTCTTTCTTGCTTCCTCTTTCTCTGTGCCATGTTAAGTCAAGCCGGCAAGAAAAATGAATAACAATTTAGTTCTTCAGAACAAATGTACTTTGATGTAAGAACATGGTGTGATAGACATATATTGTATGTTCTAAAAACAGGAACACGTTTCTTAGCCACAAGTATAATGTGTAAAGTAAGCAGATGAAATTCAACAAAATAAGAAGCAATACAAGCTAGACATCATACATAACATGCAACCACATATAATAGTGCCAAGTTAGAGGGAGCATCTGTGATGGTGCACTAGGGGAGACGTGATCATCACCAACACAGCTACGTTGAGTGTCTATGCATGTGTTGTCTTGGAAATCATCTTGGGGGGATGGAGGAGTAGAATCTGTAGAGGCCCTCCATTTGGAAGGAGCACCTTCTTCCGCTGCCTTGCTAACTTCCTTCCGCTTTATTGATTTTGAATTGTCAAGTAAAACTGACAAGAAAAATCAATAAAATTCACTCTTCAGAACTCATTCGTGCATGATACTGACAATCACTACTTTGATGTAAGGCAAACACATGATTCCAGGATGGAATAATACGAAAAATAGGACGGCATGGCATATTCACAATTGTTTGTGTAAACTAAGCAGAAACCATTTCACCAAATAAGAAGCAATGCAAGCTAGACACCACGTGAAAGATGCAACCAATATGACTCTGCCAAGTTAAAAGTGTTCCATCATAAATGGCATTTCAACAAATTAGAAGCAGCGCATGCTATAAAACATATCAAAGATGCAACTAATATCACACTGCATATACTGAAGGTGTCTTGTCATATTGATTTATGCGGGATACAAAAAAACAATAGTTTTATGTGAGGACATGCTTAATAGAAAGATGTACTATGTACTAAATATAGGAAGGCATGTCACATTAACATGTATAATGTATAAGCTAAGCAGAATAGCACATGCAGTTTAACTAGATTGGAAGAATTACAATCTAGACACCATATGCAACATGCAACCACATATCACGCTGCCAAGTTAGAGCAAGCACCTGCGATGCTAGTGTAGGGGAAATGCGGTAATCAACTACAGAGCTACGTTCACTATCTTCATCTAGCCTTGCTGTTTCTTGAGAATCATGTCGGGAGGCTGACGCTGCATTCTTTAAATAAGGAGTTCCACTTGCCTGACTGCCTCATCATAAGTGATTGATGAGGGATACATAAGAACATTAGTTTGATGTAAGAACATGGTAATACACAAATGTACTAGTATGTACCACAAACAGAAAGGCATGTCATATTCAAAGGTATAATGTGTAAGCTAAGCAGATGCAATTTAACCAAATTGGAAGCAATACAAGCTAGACATCCGGTTGGGGTGATGAGCATGATCATCTAGGACCTGAGAGCCTAGTGGGAGGCGGGCTGCTTCGCCACCATCGCGGCTTTTAGTTGGCTTCCAGGTAATGCCTCTCTTTGTTGGGCTTGTCACTGGCTCGGCCAATGCCCTGACTAGCTATTTGTCTTCTGGTGCTCACGGGATGGTGGTTCATGTAAAAAATATCTTTCCTTATCTTAATAAAGACCGACTTCGGTCTTTCGAATACAAGCTAGACACCATATGGAACATGCAACCACATATGACACCACGAAGTTAAAGCAAGCACCTGGGATGGTGGTTCATTGCGAGCGAGGTCACCAACTCTAGAGCTACGTTTACCATCTCCATCTGCTGACACCGCACCTATTATAAGGCTGAAACGTGTCTTACCTATCCGCGTACGATGCTGGAGCGACTTCTCTCTTTTCTCTTTTTCTTCTCTCATAGCAGCAGAGTCTGAAATACCCTTGCATAAAAACACAATAGTGAGAGTATGGGTGAAGTGTGTGCAGAACTAGTGCACTGTAAAAGTAGCAGATAGCAGGTGGCTGAAAAATAAATGACGGGAGACATATGATAGCTCTACAACATTGCATGGAAAACAAAATTAGATTCTACTCCATATGATTTTGTAATATATGAGCACAGGAAATGCAGGTACTACTCCAGCACACCACCATATGTGGTCATATCAAGATAACAGTCGACTGAAAACAAATAGGTCAGTCGATTTTTTAATGAACCGTCCGATATATAAGGAACGGGCAGATGGCCTTCGTCTACCTCCCGCCAGTCATGGTTGACGATCTTTCTCGAACTGCCAGCGACCACCGGCCCAGGCCCCTGCCTCTACCGCCCTGCCCTCCCCTCGACCTCACACCACCGCCGTGCTTGGCAGCGCCCCCAGGCCATCCCTTTAATCCCGGTCGACCTCCAGATCGGGCGCCAGTAGCTCGAGGCCCCACACGCCCCTAAGATAAACACCGAGGCGCTGCTTCCCCGGCGTAATAGGCGGACTAGCGCCTGTTACGCCAGGGAATGCTTCCGTTAATTGGGAATCAACTGACTAGGAATTGAAATTCAGGGGGGCGACGAACCTCTAGCTAAGGTGAAATAGTATATGAGGAGAAACCTTGTGCATCACGAGTTACTAGGAACATCTAGTATCAAGAAGAAGCGGTCAACTAGTGTCTTCTATGGGATGAATACAGTGCAAGCAGACACATAAGATTTGCATGAATAAGGGAAGAGGAGTACCATTTTTGGTTGCCGGTGTGGTCGCCTCCCCATGTCATGCCGATCTTCTTCTTTTTACCGGGGAAACCGATGTTCTGGAGGAGGGTGCAGGTTTGGACGAACCCATGGCCAAATTGTTGACTGTGTTGCCGTGGCCGTATGTCAGCGCAGGGGAAGCAGATCCGAGGCGGCGAAGGACGATGTAGCAGGAACAGCTCCCGTGCGGTGGAGGGTGGCGAAGTTGGAGCGGCAGCGGTGAGGCGCCGGATGACGTGGTTGAACTGGCTCGGGTACGGACGGCTCGGCCTCGGCTTCAACTACTAGCCATGCAGGGCGCTGCGGTTGAGGTTGCGGTGTACGACGACGTCGGGGTATCGGCTCCGGCGTGATGGAGGAGGGCGGCGGTTGATGGGTGGAATGGTGTGGCGGACGGAGGACGCCGGGGTCTCGCCGCTGGTGGAGAGGTAGTTTTTGCGCCCACGGAGTACGAATGGGGAATGGGACGGGTGGGCGGGGGGGAGAACCATGTTTCGGTCTAGGACGCGCTTGTTTTTGGCTTTTTTGAATAGAAGATGGGATGCGCTTGTTTGAAATTTGGGGAAAGTACAAACTTTGCCCCCCTCTTAAATTATGGACCTACTACGGGTCGAGGGTAGGATGGTAATCCCAGGTGTCCCAAATAATGGGCGGGAGCAATTTCGGCCGCGCGCATGTGTGCTTAGGTGGCCATTGTATATGAATGTTTTTCGGAGGCGGTTGCGTGGCGTCTAGATGAAGCTACAAACCTACCCCGGTTTAGACCTTTGGACGTCGGGCCGGTAGGTTTCACGGGTCGGAGTTATTAGAAAAGTAATTTCCTTGTACTACCAAACATTCGTCTCACGCGGTTTCGGGCGAGTAGATGCTCTTTTGGCGCTTCGTTCGAAATTTTGAAACACAAGCATTCACGCTTAGAGTATTCTTGAACTTTAAGGATTGACCTAAATAGACAACGTTAAATTTGACCTTGTATGTTTGAAAACCTCATTAAATTATCTGCTTCTTTTTGAAATTTTGACACTTGAAAATCCTATAATTACGATTATTTTGGAATAGAGGAGCTAAATTAGAATCTATTTTGTACACGACTACATATGCTATTATGTACAAAATGAGAGCAAAGATTGGTGTCCCCATAATTTAGGTATGATTTACAAATGCCATGATATCAAATTCAAATAATTGAATGGACTTCATGTTGAATTTGATTTTTTTAAACCACCTGAAGTTGAATTCAAATGTATGCTAGTTCATAGGTAGATATTTATAATGTTCATTGTGTAACATTCGTATGTATAATGTGCTTTACACACACAACATGAACTATACTCACGTTAATATTCGATTGCTAAAGCGATGCATTGTATGGAGTTCAAAATACTAACTATGTGGATCAATTGTGTCGAATAATAACATAGACATGCTCAAATTTGATAGAATCTAGATGTATGATGAATCAATAACCGTTCCTTACGCGAATTGCAAATATCATGATCCCATCCTAATATTTGGATACAATTTATATCTTTAATCAATGTGTACATGCAAAACAGACTTTAAGTAACACAATCATGTAACAGATTAAAAAATGTGTGACAAGGAAAATTACTGCAACACAACATTTTGTGTCGAACGACAGGCAGTAACACATACTATATAAGGCCTCAAAATGTGTTACCGGGATATTGTAATAGTAACATATAATTATGTGTCGGTCGAGTGTGTTACATAGATCTTGACGTGGTAACATATGAATATGTGTTACCGAAATGTGTTACGTAGTTTAACAACGGTAGTAACATATAATCATGGTTAATACATAGTGTTACAAGCTCTATTATAGGGGAACTAGAAAAACTAAAATCAATTGCATGCATAGATCACAAATAGCTTGACACATAGGGCCCATGTGTCAACATGATAATACGTTTTGTTTTGGTAAATAGTGTTTTCATTCTTTAATAATATGGTATGAAAAACAATACAGTTTGGTTGGTAAATACCAAACTATTTTCGCTATGGTTGTAGTGAATATCATATTAACCATATTTTCACGCGAATTCTAGGATAACTCAACGACCATAAATGTGAAATGCACACTTTAAATGATCATATCAAACTAAGTATTTGACGTGAATACTCACAAAGGAGTGGAAGACCAACAGCGAACGAGAGCTTAAATTTGAAGATAGTTTTAAGAATTGGACCGGCAGTTCAACCGGAGAAAAGGGAACCAAGGCCTCGTCCAGGTTTTTAAGGTGTGCCGGTCTTTTAGCAAAAAAACTAGTGAATTATCATAACAAAATCATGTGAAACTAGGAATCAGGAGCATTGACCATGAGCTGCCGCATGCCCAACGACCTAATACTAACTGGGCTTGCAATTTAAATACATCATAACTAAGCACTTTTCTTGCTCTCTCAGACCATTAGCATTTTTAACCGTTGGATCGTCCCTTTTAGGATTCCTTGACCATCAGATTTGCTCTTAATCGCACCCAAATTGCGTCCACAGCTTCGTGACGAGCGCTAAACTTCACGGGCCGCTGCTCCGGTGGGTTTTTTAGGCATCCGAGATTCAATTGGGCCTACTGAGCCTGTCCGAGGATCCCGTCCAACACAAAACTGGAGAACCCTAAAACACTGTACGCTTGCGACCTGGTTTCTTTCGATCGCAGCCTCGCGTGGCGGCGCCTCGCCATGGTTGGATTGGAACGGCGACTGCGCTGGGTTTGCACTGACGCGAGGGACAGCGCCTCCATGGTCTGTTCGGTTGCACGAACGCGATGGACAGCGCCCCCTCTTTCCATTCGGTTGCATGGACGCGAGCGGCGCAGCCGGATGAGGTGTGGCGGCGAACAACTCTGAAGTTCAGCCTGGCTTGCGAGGGTATCAAGCGCCAGCGAAGCCAGCCATCGATCCAGCGCTAGGGGAGACCGGGAGAAGATACAGCAAGCGGGAAGCCGATCCAGCCAACGAGGAGATCTATCGGCCGTGCAGGATGCGGATGAATGGGCGGGCAACCAATCCACCCGATCGCGGTCGAACCGCCTGCATGGAAAGGGTGGGACGCTGACGATAATGGCCGGCGCATCATCACGACTTCTGATTTTTCTCATATTTTTACATGGGAACAGGGGAGCTTTGGAGCTTGTGTCTAGACTACAATCTAACCATCAAAATAGGCAGCAGCTTCATCCGCGTAACACGTAAGCTATCTCCTTCCCTGTACCTTCTTTGGATTTGCATTGTTTTTAGATGCTTTATGTTTCTTGTGGATGCCATCTTGCTGAACCACGTGACTAGCACTAAATCGCTGAATCAAAGGTGTGTAGCAAACAACGATTGCTACTGTATGGTGTATGCCATGGTTGCTGACCCCTTTGTCTGTAGTTTCCAATTTTGTGCACAGATAGTTCAGCAAAATCAAAAGTGTGTAGATGCTAATGTTATCTGTTTGCTCCACAAAAGATAGAAAGGGGAGATGGGAAGGGATGCTTAGTCATGGCCTCATGGATCATTGTTTCTTAGGGATCATGCATATATATAAGACTGATATGAATTCCTAAATTAATTGATGGCCATGGTTTTATGGGCAGCCAAGGTTTTATGTGTTCTTAATCTACTCTTTGATCAATCTCCATGGATCCTATTGTTATTTGTTTTCCAGTGTTGAAATTACCTGCTCTGTATAATAACTCATGTGTCTCGTTGCCTACACAAGCTAATGAGCAAGAATTAGTCTATCATTCATGTTGTTTCATCTGTACCGGGGTAATACCGAAAGATGGACATCTGACACTGCTTGTAGCTATAGTGAAGTACTCCTGGACCATGATCCATCCCTTGCGAAAATGTTTGGCCAATCAAAATGTGACTCCTCTGATAACTGCGGTGATTAGAGGCCACCTCAAGGTAGTGAACCTTCTGCTGGAGCAAGTTTCTGGGTTGATTGAACTACCAAAGGCAAACAGAACAACAATTGCACATACCCTTTATTTTCCTGGTACAAGGAGTCTCCAGACACGACAAAGTATGTATCTACATCTGAAAATTTTCTTAGCTTTTCCAGAAATATGATTTTGGTTTATCTATTAGCACTACCCCAATTTACATTGGATTTGTGTGCACATTTCTAAAAGTAAGGTTGCATGGTCCATTTTTGTAAGGTCATATTTTCTGATCATAACTTATTGGCAATCACAGTTCTAATTTTATTGTTTAATTCAACAATTCTATTAGCGGTTAGTTTTGTTTATTTCACCTCACTGCATTAAACTCCATAGTTTGATTTTTTTTAAATCTACGGATCCTACTTATGCCATTTCGTGTTCCTCCTCTTCTGGCCTTCTCCATCCGTGACCAAGACTACTATCCGTATGCAAATAATGTAAGTTCACAAGCTCTAATCCAAATTATGTAGTCGCCATGGTGAGAACTAACAACTGTATTCCTTCTAATTTGGGAAAAATGTTGTTGGCCAATTTTCTTAAAATTTACAAGAACTGAGTAGCCGTCACTTGCTTGCATAAAATAGACAGTTTAATTTATGGTATGCTTCGGTTTTTTGTCATACATGTTAATTTGGTAAGAAAATTTGTGTGCAGTTTTAAATTAACTCAATCTGGGAGCTAGCCAATGGATATTTCCTTTGTTCATTGTCAGTTTTGATTTGAGCAATATATATAGAGAGAGACAGAGAGCTAATATGGTTTGAAGTTTCTTATTGTTTGACCCCCCATTCCGTTCAACTAGATCTTCTACAGACAATAGTATAATTATTTTTCTCTTCCTCTACATGCCCTATATAGGCATTTGTTATTTTGCGCTACAGAGTAAGGATAAATATTTAACTCTGATTCCATTACCCACTTCGCCATGCTTCTATGTTGGTAGTTTTGCTACACTATAGTAGTAATAATCCTTGTGTGACAATTATTCTACTGATTACATCATAGATTACATCGTAGCACAGGGATGACTTGAGGGGCTTTCAAACTGCAGTTCAAGAGACAATCTGTTTGTTCTATGGAGGTGTGCTCAATGGACTTCTTTTTTTGCTACACTATTCTTCAAAAAAATAAATAATAATTTTATCTTCACATTTTCTTCCAAGCGATTTTTTCTTTTCTTATAACTTTGTACCATCTAATTTCACTTAGTAATATTTGTGTTAATTCTCTCTCCTTAACTGGCCAAAGTTTAGGTAAGCCTAAATTCCAAAGTTGTTTGGTGGAACTTAGCATCAGAATGGCTTGGCTTTCTAAAACAGAAAAGACGGCAGTCTTTTTTTTGTCATACTGTGCATGTTCGGAAACAAGAAGTAAGTGCTTTGTAGTTTTTTTTCAAAAAATAATATAACTAGAATGCATGAAATATGTGAGGGTTGAGCTCCTGAGTTGTGTTATTGTTTTAATATTATTTTTTTGTTCTTTTTGATGTTCTTGTTAAAAAGTTGGATAATGAAGACAAAGCTGTTGGTGAGAAGACCCGGATCATGTATGCTTTTGTATCAAAGGATTTTTCTCGTAGCCATCCCAAGTTGAGCAGTTCTACATACATACATACATACATACAATATTATCAAGAAACATTCTTGTGGCAGGAAGCTCAACAAAATTCGTATAAATTCTCAAGTCAATCATGCATGCTATGTATATTGTAGGTCGGGCTTTGTTCACATATATCCCCACAGACATGTTCTTAAGTTGAATGTTTGCCCTACATAAGAAGCTTAGGAGAATTCTTGTGTTACAAATTTATAATTTATGGCTTTCATGTTTTATGCCTAACAAGTAATAAGATTCTGCAATTCATGCCACCTATTATTTCCATCATATTGTGTATTTATTATTTTGTTGCTAATTTGTATGAACAAAACATAGAAGTCTACAATTAACAAGGCTATATATTTTTTGTTGCTTAGTTAAGAGCTAAAAGTTAGTTTTTTGGACTGAGTATGGAAGCAATCTATGTTAAGCGATTATAGTACTCTTACTTTAAACCTTGTGGGCAATACCTACCTTTCTATTACAAATATGGATGGGCGCGGCAACGCGCGCCATCAATGATCTAGTTTGTTATCGGGAGGCAGCAAACTAGAAAGAGTCACACGATTTTTTTAAAAGAGTGACGAGACCCACCAAACACCTCAGCGATGGCATCTGGCCGTGCAAGGCCTTGCTCTCCTCGTGGTGTCACGTGTGATCGAGCCAGAGGACATCACCAGGTTGAGAGAAGGTTGCCTAAAAACAGATTTGAACAAAGGGATCGAAGGGGAGAGGAGAGCATCAGATCAGGGGGAGCCACCTGTTCAGAGAAGGAAGGGAATGTCAAGCGCCCTCCACCAGACAAGGCAGCCATGCTGTATGGTGATCTGCGTGAGGCCCCGCTACCCTTCTGTCATCAATTCTGCTATAGTGCATCCCCAAGGTTACCTTGCTACTCCCTCCGTTACAAAATAGATGATTCAACTTTATACTAATGTTAGTACAAAGTTGAGTCATCTATTTTGGAACGGAGGGAGTACTATTTTTCTCGAGCACCTCAACCTCTGCTGCTCAATCTGCTGCTTTTCTTTGAGCGTCTCTGTTGTAGTGCGTCCCCATGGCTCCTCTGCTACTGGCCATTGCATCAACAGTTCAGATGCATGCATTTTTGTCATGCTCATGGTGACCATCAAAAACTTGATCAAACTAAGAAGGAATAAAAAAAACTACCAGTCACGGCGTTAAGGATTAACATAAATATTTCTTTTAGGTATCAACTGCAGGCAAGTGAACCAACATTCACTCAACAGGCAAATGGTACATCAGAGTACTAACAAAAAACCCAGTCAAAACAAAATCAAGAGGCATAATACCAGCTTAGGACTATACTAGGGGTCTAGCTAAATCTGCAGATCACCTTGCATATCATCAATAGTTAGGCACCCGATCAGAGCGGCAAGATGGCTAGCAACCAGCTGCAAGTGTAAGCAACAGGCACGACAGCTAGCAACTAGCTGCAAGTGCAAGCAACAGAAGTAACACGTGCAATGGCTGGTTCACAACAACAAAGGAAATATTGAATCAGGTTTTGACAGCAAACCAGCATCCCACATAAATCAAAACGCCAATTTCAAACAGACATAAACTAAGTTTACAAGATGGTAAATCTAACATAATACTTCTTCGACAAAAGTGTATCTATTTCCAATTGCAAAAACTATGCAAACATATAAAAGCCCGCTAAAAGAACACATTGCTTCATCCATCAGTTTAGAACAATCCTTCTAATCTTCACTTGCAAAATTTCCTGAAAAAGAAGATTTACTGAAGCGCACGAGAAAAAGTTCATAACAAATCAAAAAGAATCAAGTTAAAATCAATGCATATAGGGATACTTAGGCCTTGTACAATGCAGGTGCTTAGGCGGACGCTTCAACCAAAAAAACGGGTTGTTTTTCAAGATCGCTGAGCACAGGTGCATAAGAGGAGGGACGAAAGCAAAGTCTTGCTTCTGGTGCTAGCCGGTGCTTGACCTTCAGTAAAACCGTAGTAAGCCTTGCTCTGCGTTAATTAAAGTAGTTTAAGCACCTGTAGGAAGCACTCACCATTGCGGGGCAAAAATATTTTAAGATGCCACGCTACTCTCGCTCTTTGAGATTACTTCAGGACAGTAAGGGTGAAGTACTAACAGTTATCACAATCCACAATGGCAGCATCAACAGAAAATAGGACGAGAAACTGAAAAGCAATAAAGAAAAAAAAATGGGTTTATATGTTGAGTGGAAGACCTCATTCCTTCGAATTTTCTGAAGGGTGTAAGCTCAGCCAACAATCTGCAAGAACATAAAATGGTTATTAATGTCCTGCAAACTCAGCTTTGACTTTAGCTAAAACTACAGTGTATATATAATCATGAAAATGTTGCTCGAACAGAGAAATACCTTTATATGATGTACAATCACTGTTCTTCATCGATCAAAGCATTATCATTAGCACCGACAATTGTTCCCTCAATATCGGATCTTACCCAATGTTGATATTTCCTTTTCTTTTTAAACATATCCGTGAGGTGAGAAACATGGAATGGCTCAGCTTCTACGTCTCGTGTGCATTCATCAGTTCCAGTGTCACATCTATCTCTAGGTAGTTTATTCTGCATCACCACTGACCAACCTGGGTTCAGTTCGTCTTCTAGGTAAAACACTTGATCGGCTCCTATTCCAAACCTCATGTTCCGGGAGTTTGATGCGATGTGTTTATACTTGGAATCAATGGCCTTCCAAGCCTCTGAATCAGCTAAATGATGCAATGCTCCATCCTTTGTGCGTTCTTGGTCATGCCATCTTAAAGCTGTAGCTGTATCTTTATGCATGAAAAGCCTCTTAAGCCTTGGCTTAATTGGAAAGTACCGTAACACCTTCCTTGGGATTGCCTTCCTTCTTTCCTTCTTATAGTCAAAGTAGTTTTATCTGGTATGTTCTTCCACCTTGAAGTTCCACACACTGAACAAAAATCATCACTGCTTTCTCTTTTCGATAAAGCTGGCAGTTATTTTCACAAGAATGATTCTCACATAACTAAGCCCAAGCTTTCCAACGATCTTCTTCGCGTCAGAAAATGTACTAGGTAAGTTCTTACCATTAGAATTGCTTTCTGCAGAACTGCTAGCAAATCATTTAAAGATTTATTGCTCCACTTGTTAGTGGCTTTTATGTGGAAGAGAATAACAACAAGAGAAAGTATGGATAGTTCACAGCCTGGCCATAAAGGTTGATCTGCATCTCTCAAAAGGTCATAGAAAGATTGGGATTCAGGGTCTGGTCCTGGTTTAGATGGATTTTGGGTTTCAGGTTCTATCATTGGAGGTCCACAGAAAACATCTTCCACTAACTGACGCATATTAGATTTTGTTCCTTCAAACTGTGATCGTGACCTTTTGTTACTTCTCATGTGTGTTGGAGTTTCACCTTGTTTGTTAGCAGAGATGAATGATGTTGTTTCCCCATGGCAACCCCAAACAATATATCCAAGTGATCATACACGTCCTCCCGCTTCTGTAACGATCCATTGACACATATGACGCATGGGCCAAGGATCTTGGCATCAGAACTTTTCCCGATGTATGCAAAGTCAAGAAAACCGGCTACACCAGCCAAGTATTCCTCACTTGGTCTAGGAGAAAGCAATAGCTCCTTTATAGATTATAAATCCATCGATACACTGTAACAAAAAGAAATGTAGTTACTGCACTGAGTGACAAGGACAAAAGTAACATAAACATGTCTTCCTATAATTCCTTAAACAGACATGGTCTTTATTGCAACAATAGAAGATAGATGGGTCGGATGGTCTAGCAGTAGTAGTTTACTTCTACAAGGGTCCTATTTAGAACTTAAAAGAGAAGCACATCAGCAAGCCATGAAGCTGCCACTCTCAAACCTGTTCTGGCTCCAGTTACAAGGGTCTCAAGACGTTGAAGAAGCCGGTTCAATGTCCAGTTTTTTAAGCCATATTACTAATAAACACTCCAATCAATAGATAAACAAATTGTAATAAAATACTACAAAGTAACCAGCAACTACAAATATACTAGCAATTAGCAAGCACAGGATCCAGATGTATGCAACTAGCAAAGAGCAGCTCCAATCGGACAATCAAGACAATGTGAACAGCAGCAGCATTTATCATATACACTAATAATCTCTAGTTCCTTTCCCTAATATCTCTAATTCTAGTAGTTCACAAACTTCACAAGTTGACATATGACATAAAGATGCTTTTGTAGAATAGTAGGATTGGTAAATAGAGAGAAGAAGAGAGAGTTCATATTACCAGCGTCCTGGTCAGGACTAGAGGGAGGCGACCGCCGGTCGTCCTGTCTGGAGTGTGGAGAGGAGGGAGGAAACCAGAGGGACGGCTGGAGACCAGGCGGCGGCGATGGCGTCCCCTGGACGGCTGGGGTTGCTGGACCAGCACGCAGTAGCGCTGGCGCGTTCGTACGGGGAGGCCCCAGCCCGCCGGTCCTGGGCTCCTGGTGGAGCAGGGCGGCGTCGCCGCACCGGGGAAGGGCGGCGGCGGAAGGGGCAGTTGCGCCCAATGTTGGAAGCGGCGGCAGCGGCGGAAGGGGGATAGTTGATGGATTTCCACCGATTCGGGACAAACCCTACCTTATTCACATGAAAAAAAAATATGCGACCACTTAAAATGATGGGCTTTTCTGAAGACACCGATTGAACGGCTTTTACAAGAACACCTGATTCAACCGTCTTTTTTTTCGATTGCGTGGATAGTCGATGGAGCTAACCAACTACCAAGATCATCCATTCTGATTTTTCTCAGTCCAACCGCCAGTTCGGGTCCTTAAAAAAAACTATTATCTCTATTCCTAATGGACGAGTTGGTTGAATAGTCCCGGTTTATTTTCGTCCGGTTTATTTTCGTCTCACCTCTCACCACCCCTCCCATGCTAAAACTGAATCGCGTCTGATACTCCTTCCATTTATTCGTAATGTATTTATGTGAAAAAATCAATTATGATTAATCTCTAATCAACCTCTGAAAAATCAAATCTAAATTAATCAACTATACCATAAGTTACTCAATCACATTAATTAATATTTCCATACGTCTCAAAAATTACTTTAATTAACGTTTCCATACCTTGCCCAAAATATTAATTAATGTGATTGAGGAACTTATGGTATAGTTGATTAATTTAGATTTGATTTTTCAGAGGTTGATTAGAGATTCTTCGATACACATGTAAAAAGGGAAGAAAAAAAGGAAAACAAACCAGGAAAAGGAAACATATGCATGGACGTCAATCCCCTTCATCTCCCGCTCTCTTTCCTTTCCTAGGATGTAGCCGCTGATTTTCTCCCTTGCTCATGTTCTCCTTAAAGAGATGGACATTGAGAGGCAACGAGCATGGTAGGCCTCAGATCGCGGATCCTCCTGACCTTGCAGTCCTTCTCCGATGTCGTCCCTGCATAATCCAACGCCCTCCTCCTCCCAGTGCCGCACCTGCGTCATTGGAGGTTGTGTGCGAGCTGGCCGCCGTCCCCGAGTATCTTCAACAGGTTGTCTGCTGCTCCCAGATAACACAATTCGTGGAAGAGTTACAGAGAAGTGAGGGTTTGGGAGAACCAGCGTCGCGCCGTCGCCGATCTGCTGGATGACATGCACCACGGCCATGCCATCAAGCCACCATCACCGCTCCTTCCAGTAGGCAATGAGGTTTGGTTGAGGGCAGGAGTAACAGTTGTGCGTGCTTGCTTGTTGTTATTCTCGAGGTGGATAGGTCATGCCTGAGCCCTCCTCCACGCATGGCACAGCTTCCTCCGATCTTGCCCGTCCTCGAATCCATGCTGGCAGGTGATGCTACTTCCTTACCTCAACGAGTCAAAACTGAAGGCATCCACTTCTTGTGGTAAGAACCGATCTCATGTACTGCCACTTTTTATAAGTTTCTTGATGCAAATCATAGCAAGAATATTGTGTTCTTCCTATTTGTTTGATTAGTTCCAAAACAGAAGCAATTCTATCGTGACAATTTCAAATGTTTCTTGTAGAAATTTAGCATAGTACTAAAGCAACTGAATTATCATTTTATCACAACCGCGTGCCAATTCTGAAATAAAAGCAATGGTGAATTTTTTTGTTAAACTGTAATCGATAAAACACCATTTTGTATATTATTCAACTATTGGGTATGCTAATCTTTGGGTTCATTGGATGTGAATAATGGACCTGGTATGATTGGTGCTTGTACAATTACGTAATAGGAGTAGCAGCATTATACATCTTTTGAGTTACAGTATGTTTACCAGTGGGAATTGCGGCTATGGATGTTTCACAATTGTGTGTACTGCAGGTGTACGTGGATTAGGAGAACAGTGTGAGCCAATGGATTTTTCCATGTCTTCCTCTACGGCAAGCCCTTGAGTGTATTTTATTTATATCTCAAGAACATGACAGTTTCAAGAATATATACGAGTCAGCTATCTTGTGCCCTTTTGTCCATTTTTACTTAAATACTATGAGGCGACTACTTATTGTTATTCTTGCCATTGAAGATCTAGGTAAAAAGAAAATTAACTCCGCCTATGTTGTCTCAACATAGCCGGTCCCAAGCCCGGGTAAAGGAGGAGGGTTGTGATAGGCTTGGCGAGCCAACGTAAAAACTCAGCCACTCTTATGGAGATGAAACCCAAAAGATTTTCGTTGGGGCGTAACCCTCTCAGCGACGCGCCACATCGGAACCCGGGTGTGGTGGAAAATGGGCAAGGGCCGGGCCGTCACCCTCCAAGTGGCGCGCCGTATCTTGATCCGGATACGGTGGCAAGTGAGCGAGGATCGGGTCATTGCATCCTTAGTGGCGCGCTACATCGGCGCCCGGATGTAGTGGAAAATGAGCAAGGGTCTTCGCATTTGACTCGACGAGTGCGAAGGGTAAGGAAGCTAGCCGAGCCTAGGAGGATTCGCTTAGGTAGCTGGAACGTAGGGTCTCTGACAGGGAAGCTTCGGGAGCTAGTTGATGCAGCAGTGAGGAGAGGTGTTGATATCCTTTGCGTCCAAGAAACCAAATGGAGAGGACAGAAGGCGAAGGAGGTGGAGGATACCGGCTTCAAGCTGTGGTACACGGGGACGGCTGCAAACAGAAATGGCGTAGGCATCTTGATCAACAAGAGCCTCAAGTATGGAGTGGTAGACGTCAGGAGACGTGGGGACCGGATTATCCTGGTCAAGCTGGTAGCTGAGGACTTGGTTCTCAATGTTATCAGCGCATATGCCCCGCAAGTAGGCCACAATGAGAACACCAAGAGGGAGTTCTAGGAAGGCTTGGAAGACATGGTTAGGAGTGTACCGATTGGTGAGAAGCTCTTCATAGGAGGAGACCTCAATGGCCACGTGGGTACATCTAACACAGGTTTTGAAGGGGCGCATGGGGGCTTTGGCTATGGCATCAGGAATCAAGAAGGAGAAGATGTCTTAAGCTTTGCTCTAGCCTACAACATGATTGTAGCTAACACCCTCTTTAGAAAGAGAGAATCACATCTGGTGACTTTTAGTAGTGGCCAACACTCTAGCCAGATTGATTTCATCCTCTCGAGAAGAGAAGATAGGCGTGCGTGCCTAGACTGTAAGGTGATACCTGGGGAGAGTGTTGTACCCCAGCATAAGCTGGTGGTTGCTGACTTCCGCTTTCGGATTCGTGTCCAGCGGGATAAGCGTGCCAAGGTCGCTAAAACGAAGTGGTGGAAGCTCAAGGGGGAGGTAGCTCAGGTGTTCAAGGAGAGGGTATTTAAGGAGGGCCCTTGGGAGGAAGGAGGGGATGCGGACAATGTGTGGATGAAGATGGCGACTTGCATTCGTAAGGTGGCCTCGGAGGAGTTTGGAGTGTCCAGGGGAAGGAGAAGCGAAGATAAGGATACCTGGTGGTGGAATGATGATGTCCAGAAGGCGCTTAAAGAGAAGAAAGATTGCTTCAGACGCCTATACCTGGATAGGAGTGCAGACAACATAGAGAAGTACAAGATGGAGAAGAAGGCCGCAAAGCGAGCTGTTGGTGAAGCAAGGGGTCGGGCATATGAGGACCTCTACCAACGGTTAGGCACGAAGGAAGGTGAAAGGGACATCTATAAGATGGCTAAGATCCGGGAGAGGAAGACGAGGGATATTGGCCAAGTCAAATGCATCAAGGACGGAGCAGGCCAATTCTTGGTGAAGGACGAAGAGATTAAGCATAGATGGCGGGAGTACTTCGACAAGCTGTTCAATGGGGAGAATGAGAGTTCTACCATTGAACTGAATGACTCCTTTGATGAGACCAGCATGCGTTTTCTGCGGCGCATCCAGGAGTCTGAGGTGAAGGAGGCTTTAAAAAGGATGAAAGGAGGCAAGGCGATGGGCCCTGATTGTATCCCCATTGAGGTGTGGAAAGGTCTCGGGGACATAGCGATAGTATGGCTAACCAAGCTTTTCAACCTCATTTTTCGGGCAAACAAGATGCCAGAAGAATGGAGACGGAGTATATTAGTACCAATCTTCAAGAACAAGGGGGATGTTCAGAGTTGTACTAATTACCGTGGAATTAAGCTGATGAGCCATACAATGAAGCTATGGGAGAGAGTCATTGAGCACCGCTTAAGAAGAATGACAAGCGTGACCAAAAATCAGTTTGGTTTCATGCCTGGGAGGTCGACCATGGAAGCCATTTTCTTGGTACGACAACTTATGGAGAGATATAGGGAGCATAAGAAGGACTTGCATATGGTGTTCATTGACTTGGAGAAGGCCTATGATAAGATACCGCGGAATGTCATGTGGTGGGCCTTGGAGAAACACGAAGTCCCAGCAAAGTACATTACCCTCATCAAGGACATGTACAATAATGTTGTGACAAGTGTTCGAACAAGTGATGTCGACACCGATGACTTCCCGATTAAGATAGGACTGCATCAGGGGTCAGCTTTGAGCCCTTATCTTTTTGCATTGGTGATGGATGAGGTCACAAGGGGTATACAAGGAGATATCCCATGGTGTATGCTCTTTGCGGATGATGTGGTGCTAGTTGACGATAGTCGGACGGGGGTAAGTAGGAAGTTAGAGTTATGGAGACAAACTTTGGAATCAAAAGGGTTTAGGCTTAGTAGAACTAAAACCGAGTACATGATGTGCGGTTTCAGTACTACTAGCTGTGAGGAGGAGGAGGTTAGCCTTGATGGCTAGGTGGTACCTCGGAAGGACACCTTTCGGTATTTGGGGGCAATGTTGCAGGAGGATGGGGGTGTTGATGAAGATGTGAACCATCGAATCAAAGCCAGATGGATGAAGTGGCGCCAAGCTTCTGGCATTCTCTGTGACAAGAGAGTGCCACAAAAGCTAAAAGGCAAGTTCTACAGGACGGCGGTTCGACCCGCAATGTTGTATGGCGCGGAGTGTTGGCCGACTAAAAGGCGACATGTTCAACAGTTAGGTGTGGCGGAGATGCGTATGTTGAGATGGATGTGTGGCCACACGAGGAAGGATCGAGTCCGGAATGATGATATACGAGATAGAGTTGGGGTAGCACCAATTAAGGAGAAGCTTGTCCAACATCGTTTGAGATGGTTTGGGCATATTCAGCGCAGGCCTCCAGAAGCTCCAGTGCATAGCGGACGGCTAAAGCGTGCGGAGAATGTCAAGAGTGGGCGGGGGCGATCGATTTTGACATGGGAGGAGTCCGTTAAGAGAGACCTGAAGGATTGGAGTATCGACAAAGAGCTAGCTATGGACAGGGGTGCGTGGAAGCTTGCTATCCATGTGCCAGAGCCATGAGTTGGTTGCGAGATCTTATAGGTTTCACCTCTAGCTTACCCCAACTTGTTTGGGACTAAAGGCTTTGTTGTTGTTGTTGTTGTTATTGAAATATCGGCAAAACAACAAGTATTGTTAACCAAGGAAAATAAGTCATGACAAAAACAAGATACGTTTTGACCAGAAAAGCCCGTGCTCGATTATTTCGAGCACAGGCTTCTTCGGTAAAGACTCGATTTTTTAATCGATGTATATCTAATTCTAAGTCTTCTTTGACATGTACATGATGAAAGAAAAGTACTATTTAGACAGAAATTGGTGTGTCTAATGCCTGTGCCAAGTGTTGTCGAGGAAGATAGTAAACTCATTGAGGATGATCATTGGGGTTATTACGAAGCTGACTGTTTGGTGGAGTGGTCTCGCGACATGGAGGACAAGCCATGAGACATGAAATAACTGGTAAACTAAAGGATTCCCCGCGCATTACAGCGGGAAATTTAACAATGACTTGGAAAGATATGATTTTTTTGGAAAATTGTATTGTCTGATAGTTGCTCCGAGTGACACATTTCAAAGCACAAGAGTCAAATTGTGGCATCTTCTCAATTCAGTCTCATGAAAGTGAAACTGCAGCGTACATTTATATCTCACTTAGGGGATTTAAGAATTACATTGTGACTTCCACTAAGGAGGGCAGTTGTTTCCAAGTAGGCTACAATGCGACTTAGAATAGAACAACACAATAATTAACCGAGGATAATGAAAGGAAGTTACCTGGTAATTTCCCCAATCAATTCATACAAAAAGAGTAGTCTAAATCATGCAAAACAAAATAAACGCCAGTTTTCAGAAAATCAAGGCATATAAAAATTATAAGTCCCATGATAAAGGCCATAATAAAATAGTAGAATCTGAATGTGTAACACACCACTTCGAGAGATAAATGCACATGAAAAGGAGATTTATATCTCATGAGCCCAAAAAAAAGACTAAATTTGACACCCTTGTCTCCGAATATCACATACCTGCACGAAATAGGTCAGACAGAGAAAGGTTAGGAGAAACAATCGAATTATGAGCCAACAAATACAGTAAACTGCATTGCTATAATACCACTTGACTTGTTGTACATCCAAAAATTGGAAAATTGAGAAATAGAAATGGGTCAGTACATTTGGAGAGATATCTTGGTCTATCTTATTTCTTTGTTTGACACTGATAGCAATATTCCTACAATCAGAAAATGGAGAAATAAACATAGGTTAATGCTGATAAATTTTGCTTTCTTAGTGGGCATGACGATGAGCTTAACAAGTAAGTACATAATAAAGATAATAGGTGCAGGATAAGCATAATATAACATGAGAGGACTGAACTAAAAGTAATTGCTTAAAACTCAAAAGCAGAAACGAGTAAGCCAAAAATTAATTAAGAAGAGAACGATAAAAAACATTTGAAGTTGTTGAATTGGTACTATAAGCCATGATATTTTTTAGCGCTCATCCTTGTAAGGAATGAAGTGAACAATCATCCATGATTGGGAGCGGATCTGCTGGAGAAAATGAAGTGGGGAAGGAAGTGAATCGCTGTGAGATGGTTGCACCTCGCGAGGTAGATTTTTCCCACGGGAGAAAGATTGGTCGTTATGTTTTTTAGGGTTGGAAAGGAAATGGTCCATTGCAAACGGGAGTGGTGATGTGGCAACTATGCTGAGGTGGACATGGTGCATGTTAAGATAAATAGAGAGTGGGGATGAGTCTCATAGGTATACTAGATTTGTACAATCACTTCCATTTTTTCATCCCATCAAGTCAAACAAAGAAACAAGATAGACCAAGATCAAATTCACTACTTACATTGAATGAAGGAACAATACGTCATGCACACGCATTAGACAGAGTGAACTAGAAGGGATAACTGGATATGTACAATCACTTTCATTTTTTCTAGGAACATTGGATGTAATTGATTTGGTAAAGAAAATGACAAGGGACTATTCTATGATTGATGTATGGTAAATTTGTGATGAAGTATGTGTCTGAATCAAGTATAATCCGCTTAATCTTTGATTTATCGGTTTTGCTAAATCTCATGGGCATGAATTATTTTGTTGCGTGACAACTTTCTGCTTTGCATGAGGCCGAAGATGTGGACGACATGAGGAGCGCCGACCACGGCAAGGGCGAGCCGGTGATAGTTGGCGGGAGTGGTTGGATGCAGACGGTTAGGCCTGGGTAGGCACGACAGAGGAGAAATCGTCGCAGATGAGGAGTAAGAAGATGAACATGTGGGGGCGTGCTCCTAACCATTGGATATTTGATGACAAAAAATAGTGATTGACACGAAGATTTTTTCAGGCATCTAACTTTAGGTGCCCCTTTAATTTATTTACAATCATTTGCCCGTAGCAACGCACGGGCATTTAACTAGTCCAATGTAATGGTGGGATGGTTGCGATGTCCCATACTCGCGACGGCTACGTATCTTTCTGTTCCTGGACTCAGTTGACTGCTGTAAAGTCCATCGATTAACGTCCTAGCCAGAATTACAATGTTATTCTTTAACCAACATCGAGATCATATATTTCCTTTTACTGGTGTGTCTACAAGTACAGTCGGTTTTTATAAACCATAAGTTTAGCAGGTATCCCCTCCTTTATTCTCTATCTCTATGGAGGTGAAAGGAACGAGGAGACTAGATTGATGTGACAACCTCTCGGATATGTCCTTACAATACAACACATTCGACGGTCAGTTGTAGCTGACACATATCGTCGTCGCCACTTTGTAGCACCACCGCATGCACTACCATCATCGATCAAAAGTCGTCAGCCTCACTGGTCACAACATGCTCCCTGTCTAGTTGTAACTGCCTAGCATTATCGTTCGTAGCTTTCTCCCACACAAACATATAGCTTCCATGGGCAGTTGTGTGGGATGACGCGATTTTGGTCGAGACAGCCAATCAAGAGTGAGACCGGTCAGTCGAATTGCATGATTTTTCTTCAAAGAACCATTGAGGTTGCGGGTGTCCTTTTCCGATACGACTGCAAGTACGCTCGGTTTTTTAAACTATGCATACAGCTGGTATCCCCTTCCTTATTCTTTATCGCCATGGAGGTGGAAGGAAGGAGGAGACTAGATTGATGTGCCAGCCTCTCGCCACTCTTGTAGTACCACCCCATGCACTCTCAGCACCGATTAGAAGTCGTCGGCCTCGCTGATCACAACATGCTCCCAGGCTGGTCGTAGCTTCTAGCATTGTCGGTCGTCACTTTCTCCCACACTGGTCGTCGCTTCCATTGGCAGTCGTGTGGGAATGACGCAATCTTGGTTGAGGCGACTGATCATGAGTGATATAGGTCGGTCGAGTTACAATGTTTTTCTTTAACCAACCATTGAGGTTGCAAGTTTCCTTTTTCTGGTACGACTGAAAGTACGATCGGTTTTTTGAACTGTGGGAATAGCTGAGATACCCTCCCCATATGCTCCGTCACCATGGAGGTGGAACAAAGGAGGAGACTAGATTGATGTGTCAGCCTCTCAGATATATCGTTACAACACCGTCGACGGTCGGTCGCAGCTAACGCATATCATCATTGCTATTGTTCATAACAACACCATCACGTTCATCGTCCAAGGTCGGTTGCAGCTTCAAGCTCCATATTTTTCTTATATCAACTAGTTAGTAGAGAGAAACCATATTATAGGTTATTTAGCACATGTTACGTAAATCAATTTTATAAAGCCATCACTATTTAGATATATTTAATTTCCCTTTCAATCAATAAAAAAAACTATTTTCCATTCCAAAAACACTTTTTGGAAAATTTCCATGCCAAACAAATTAATATATGTAACAATGTCCTGGTAACTTGCTTGTTTACTCCGGGCCAAATATTACCCCAATGGTAACTTGCTTGATACCGTCTTTCCTTCAAATTCGTCGGCTGTGTGGAAAGGCATCATGCATGGACATGATCTATTGAAAAAGGGGCTGATATGGCGTGCGGGTGATGGCTCGTTAATTAAGACTTGGCGGGATCCCTGGATCCCAAGGAAGTATAACTTCAAACCGATCACCCCAAAGAGGAATTGTAGACACAATTGGGTTGCGGACTTCTTGGATGAATCTGGTGCATGGAATATGCAAATGCTGAGGCAATATTTTTGGGATATGGAAATACGTGAAATTGTGAAGATCCGAATGTCACAAAATCGGGGGCAGGATTTTTTGGCATGGTTCCCAGAAAAGAGTGGTTTGTTTACTGTTAAGAGCGCTTATCACCTCGCAAGAGAATACCAATTGTCAGACTCGATGAGCGCGTCTAGCTCTAACCCAAGCGGACACAGGTCGATATGGAGTCAGGTGTGGGATGCGCGGGTACCTCTCAAGATGAAGATCATGGCGTGGAAAGTGGTGTCAGGAGCACTCGCAACAAACTCTTGCAAGAAATATAGACACATATGTACGCATGATACTTGCCCTCTTTGTGGCTCAGATAAGGAGACCAGCTTCCATGCGTTGGTTACTTGTGAGTATGCTCGGGCAGTGTGGATGCAAATGCGTGCAGTTTGGAACCTCCCTGATCCCCAACTGCTCCGAGACACAGGAAAGGAGTGGCTATTGAATGTACTGATGAATTGCAATGATGAGATGCGAGACTGCACTATAATGTTAATATGAAGGATTTGGACACTGAGGTCTGATATGGCGCATGGTAAAGATGTTCCAAGTCGGGCGGCTACGGCAGATTATTTGCAAAGTTATACGCACTCGATACATTTGGTTAGGATATACTCTACGGAGGATATCATAAAGGGGAAGATGTCACTATTAGGAGAGGAGCCGGTCAGGTCGCCCGGTACGGCAGTGCGGTTACCTTGGCCTCGTCCTGAGGATGACCAAGCGGCCTTGTCGGTTGATGGATCTTTCTCACCAGTGGATGGATCAGCGGCTGCAGGTATGATACTTAGAAGAGTGGATGGGTCGGTCATATTTGCAGCTTACCGGTGTATCTTCAACTGCAACGATGCTTTGGAGGCGGAACTACATGCAATAATGCAAGGGATGGCACTAGCAATCCAGCATTGCAACTTGCCGATCGTTGTTCAATCCGATTCTGCCCAAGCTCTTTCGTCTCTGACCGGTAAGAGTCTGTCCAGGTCGGCTTATGGTCATTTAGTACCTGAGATTCGTCGTCTGATGGGTGGTAGAGAGTTTATTCCAGTGAAACTTAAGCGAGAACAGAATAGGGTAGCAGATCGTTTGGCTACGTATAGTCGTACAGAGAGCACTACTGCTATATGGCTTGGGCAGGGCCCTCCGTGTATAGAGGAGCTTTTGCCATTTGATTGTAACCCTATAAATATGGAATAAAACTTTTTTACCCGCGCAAAAAAAAACGATGTCCTGGTTCTTCCAAAACAATTTTCCTCTAGTTCTCCTCGATAAAAAATATATATACAAATTTCCCTCCAGTTCTCAACCATGCCGCTTACCTTTTCCTCCACTCCAATTACTTTGGCGCTTACTTTTCCCTCCAATTAGCTAGAAAACGCTAGATAAATTTGGTCTCAAATCAGCCCAGTCGCCCACCGTTCGGCGGCTACCTCGCCGCACTCCAACACCCAGCACGCCGCCCCTTCAGCGGCCAGCGCGGCCGCCACCTGCAACCCCCCCCCCCTCTCCCACCCCCACCTCAACTCCCGTATGAT